>NW_026737366.1:0-43000 GCF_949786415.1 Peromyscus eremicus | reverse complement strand
ACAAGAAACACACTCCTCTTTTGAGAAAAGAGCACTCTTCTACTCTACTGTGATTCCTATGGGGTCTGATCAGTGAGCTTGCTCAGAACAAAAGAACTGTGCTTCTTACACACACGGGCCATATCTAGTTCAACTCTGCTTAGGAAACTGACAAGAACAGTAGATCCTCTTCAGTCCAATACACTGTACTTGCTGGAAACAGACGCGAGTGCTATTTGCACTGTGTATGGCAAAGGGAGCGCAATAGTGACTTTCCTTACCAGAAAACAACTCTTGCACGTAGCACCAAAACCTGCATGTGATTCAACTCCATTTAGGACTGGGAAACAAACGCTAACTCGCGTTACAAGAAACACACTCTGCTTTTTAGAGAAGAGCACTCTTTTACTCTACTGTGTTTCCTATAGGGCCAGAACAGAAAGCTTGCTCAGAACAAAAGAACTGTGCTTCCTACACACACGAGCCATATCTAGTTCAACTCTGCTTAGGAAACTGACAAGAACAGTAGCTCCTCTTCAGTCCAATACACTGTACTTGCTGGGAACAGACGCGAGTTCTATTTCCACTGTGTATGGCAATGGGAACACAATAGTGACTCTTTTTACCAGAAAACAACTCTTGCTCGTAGGACCAGAAACTGCATGGGATTCAACGCCATTTAGGACTGGGAAACAAACGCTAGCTCGCCTTACAAGAAACACACTCTGCTTTTGAGAAAAGAGCACTCTTCTACTCTACTGTGTTTCCTATAGGGCCAGAACAGTGAGCTTGCTCAGAACAAAAGAACTGTGCTTCCTACACACACGGGCCATGTCTAGTTCAACTCTGCTTAGCAAACTGACAAGAACAGTAGCTCCTTTTGAGGCTAATACACTGTACATGCTGGGAACAGACGCCAGTGCTATTTGCACTGTGTATGGCAATGGGAGCACAATAGTGACTTTCCTTACCAGAAAACAACTCTTGCTCGTAGGATCAAAAACTGCATGTGATTCAACTACATATAGGACTGGGAAACAAATGCTAGCTCGCATTACAAGAAACACACTCTGATTTGTGAAAAGAGCACTCTTCTACTCTACTGTGATTCTTTTAGGGCCAGAAGAGTGAGCTTGCTCAGAACAAAAGAACTGTGCTTCCTACACACACGGGTTATATCTAGTTCAACTCTGCTTAGGAAACTGACAAGAACAGTAGCTCCTCCTCATTCCAATACACTGTACTTCCTGGGAACAGACGCGAGTGCTATTTGCACTGTGTATGGCAATGGGAGCACAATAGTGACTCTTCTTACCAGAAAACAACTCTTGCTCGTAGGACCAGAAACTGCATGTGATTCAACTCCATATAGGACTGGGAAACAAACGCTAGCTCGCCTTACAAGAAACACACTCTGCTTTTGAGAAAAGAGCACTCTTCTACTCTACTGTCTTTCCTATAGGGCCAAAACAGTGATCTTGCTCAGAACAAACAGAACAAAAGAACTGTGCTTCCTACACACACTGGCCATATCTAGTTCAACTCTGCTTAGGAAACTTACATGAACAGTAGATCCTCTTCAGTCCAATACACTGTACTTGCTGGGAACAGAGGGGAGTGCTATTTGCACTGTGTATGGCAAAGGGAGCACAATAGTGACTTTCCTTACCAGAAAACAAATCTTGCTCGTAGGACCAAAAACTGCATATGATTCAACTCCATTTAGGACTGCGAAACAAACGCTAGCTCGTCTTACAAGAAACACACTCTGCTTTTGAGAAAAGAGCACTCTTCTACTCTTCTGTGTTTCCTATAGGGCCAGAACAGAAAGCTTGCCCAGAACAAAAGAACTGTGCGTCCTACATACATGGCCATAACTAGTTCAATTCAGCTTAGGAAACTGACAAGAACAGTAGATCCTTTTCAGTCCAATACACTGTTCATGCTGCGAACAGACGCGAGTGCTATTTGTACTGTGTATGGCAATGGGAGCACACTAGTGTCTCTTCTTACCAGAAAACAACTCTTGCTCGTAGGACAAGAAACTGCATGTGAATCAACTCCATTTAGGACTGGGAAACAAACGCTAGCTCGCCTTACAAGAAACACATTCTGCTTTTGAGAAAAGAGCACTTTTCTACTCTACTGTGATTCCTATGGGGTCCGAACAGTCAGCTTGCTCAGAACAAAAGAACTGTGCTTCCTACACACACGGGCCATATCTAGTTCAACTCTGCTTAGGAAACTGACAAGAACAGTAACTACTCTTCAGTCCAATACACTCTACTTGCTGGGAACAGACGCGAGTGCTATTTGCACTGTGTATGGCAAAGGGAGCGCAATAGTGACTTTCCTTACCAGAAAACAACTCTTGCTCGTAGGACCAAAAACTGCATGTGATTCAACTCCATTTAGGACTGGGAAAATAACGCTAGCTCGCCTTACAAGAAACACACTCGGCTTAGAGTAAATAGCACTCTTCTACTCTTCTGTGTTTCCCATAGGTCCAGAACAGTGAGCTTGCTCAGAACAAAAGAATTGTGCTTCCTACACACACGTGACATATCTAGTTCAACTCTGCTTAGGAAACTGACAAGAACAGTGGCTCCTCTTCAGTCCAATACACTGTACATTCTGGGAACAGACGCGAGTGCTATCTGTACTGTGTATGGCAATGGGAGGGCAATAGTGACTCTTCTTACCAGAAAACAACTCTTGCTCATAGGAGCAGAAACTGCATGTGATTTAACTCCATTACGACTGGGAAACAAACGCTAGCTCGCCTTACAAGAAACACACTGTGCTTTTCAGAAAAGGGCACTCTTCTACTCTACTGGTTTTCCTATGGGGTCCGAACAGTGAGCTTGCTCAGAACAAAAGAACTGTGCTTCCTACACACACGGGCTATATCTAGTTCAACTCTGCTTAGGAAACTGACAAGGACAGTAGCTCCACTTCAGTCAAGTACACTGTACTTGCTGGGAACAGACACGAGTGCTATTTGCACTGTGTATGGCAATGGGAACACAATAGTGACTCTTTTTACCAGAAAACAACTCTTGCTCGTAGGACCAGAAACTGCATGGGATTCAACGCCATTTAGGACTGGGAAACAAACGCTAGCTCGCCTTACAAGAAACACACTCTGCTTTTGAGAAGAGGGCACTCTTCTACTCTACTGGTTTTCCTATGGGGTCCGAACTGTGAGCTTGCTCAGAACAAAAGAACTGTGCTTCCTACACACACGGGCCATACCTAGTTCAACTCTGCTTAGGAAAATGACAAGTAGCTCCTCTTCAGTCCAATACACTGTACTCGCTGGGAACAGACGGGAGTGCTATTTGCACTGTGTATGGCAATGGGAGCGCAATAGTGACTCTTCTTACCAGAAAACAACTCTTGCTCGTAGGACCAGAAACTGCATGGGATTCAACTCCATTTCTTACTGGGAAACAAACACTAGCTCGCCTTCCAAGAAACACACTCAGCTTCCGAGAAAAGACCACTCTTCTACTCTACTGTGTTTCCTATGGGATCTGAACAGTGAGCTTGCTCAGAACAAAAGAACTGTGCTTCCTACACACACGGGCCATATCTAGTTGAACTCTGCTTAGGAAACTGACAAGCATATTAGCTCCTCTTCAGTCCAATACCATGTACTTGGTGGGAACAGACGAGAGTGCTATTTGCACTGTGTATGGCAGTGGGAGGGCAATAGTGACTTTCCTTACCAGAAAAGAACTCTTGTTCGTAGGACCAAAAACTGCATGTGATTCAACTCCATTTAGTACTGGGAACCAAACGCTAGCTCACCTTACAAGAAACACACTCTGCTTTTGAGAAAAGAGCACTCTTCTACTCTACTGTGTTTCCTATAGGGCCAAAACAGTGAGCTTGCTCAGAAAAAAAGAACTGTGCTTCCTACACACACGGCCATATCTAGTTCAATTCTGCTTAGGAAACTGACAAGAATAGTAGATCCTCTTCAGTCCAATACACTGTACATGCTGGGAACACACGCCAGTGCTATTTGCCCTGTGTATGACAACGCGAACGGAATAGTGACTCTTCTTACCAGAAAACAACTCTTGCTCATAGGAGCAGAAACTGCATGTGATTTAACTCCATTACGACTGGGAAACAAACGCTAGCTCGCCTTACAAGAAACACACTGTGCTTTTCAGAAAAGGGCACTCTTCTACTCTACTGGTTTTCCTATGGGGTCCGAACAGTAAGCTTGCTCAGAACAAAAGAACTGTGCTTCCTACACACACAGGCCATATCTAGTTCAATTCTGCTTAGGAAAATGACAAGAACAGTAGACTTCTTCAGTCCAATATACTGCACTTGCTGGGAACAGACGCCTGTGCTATTTGCACTGTTTATGGCAATAGAGCACAATAGTGACTCTTCTTACCAAAAAACATCTCTTGCTCATAGGACCAGAAACTGCATGTGATTCAACTCCTTTTAGGACTGGGAAACAAACGCTAGCTCGCCTTACAAGAAACACACTCTGCTTTTGAGAAAAGAGCACTCTTCTACTCTACTGTGTTTCCTATAGGGCCACAACAGTGAGCTTGCTCAGAACAAAAGAACTGTGCTTCCTACACACACGGGCCATATCTAGTTCAACTCTGCTTAGGAAACTGACAAGAACAGTAACTACTCTTCAGTCCAATACACTCTACTTGCTGGGAACAGACGCGAGTGCTATTTGCACTGTGTATGGCAAAGGGAGCGCAATAGTGACTTTCCTTACCAGAAAACAACTCTTGCTCGTAGGACCAAAAACTGCATGTGATTCAACTCCATTTAGGACTGGGAAAATAACGCTAGCTCGCCTTACAAGAAACACACTCGGCTTAGAGTAAATAGCACTCTTCTACTCTTCTGTGTTTCCCATAGGTCCAGAACAGTGAGCTTGCTCAGAACAAAAGAATTGTGCTTCCTACACACACGTGACATATCTAGTTCAACTCTGCTTAGGAAACTGACAAGAACAGTGGCTCCTCTTCAGTCCAATACACTGTACATTCTGGGAACAGACGCGAGTGCTATCTGTACTGTGTATGGCAATGGGAGGGCAATAGTGACTCTTCTTACCAGAAAACAACTCTTGCTCATAGGAGCAGAAACTGCATGTGATTTAACTCCATTACGACTGGGAAACAAACGCTAGCTCGCCTTACAAGAAACACACTGTGCTTTTCAGAAAAGGGCACTCTTCTACTCTACTGGTTTTCCTATGGGGTCCGAACAGTGAGCTTGCTCAGAACAAAAGAACTGTGCTTCCTACACACACGGGCTATATCTAGTTCAACTCTGCTTAGGAAACTGACAAGGACAGTAGCTCCACTTCAGTCAAGTACACTGTACTTGCTGGGAACAGACACGAGTGCTATTTGCACTGTGTATGGCAATGGGAGCGCAATAGTGACTTTCCTTACGAGAAAACAACTCTTGCTTGTAGGACAAGAAACTGCATGTGATTCAACTCCATTTAGGACTGGGGAACAAACGCCAGCTCGCCTTACAAGAAACACACTCTGCTTTTGAGAAAAGAGCACTCTTCTACTCTACTGTGTTTCCTTTAGGCCCAGAACAGTGAGCTTGCTCAGAACAAAAGAACTGTGCTTCCTACACACACAGGCCATATCTAGTTCAACTCTGCTTAGGAAACTGACAAGTAGCTCCTCTTCAGTCCAATACACTCTACTTGCTGGGAACAGACGTGAGTGCTATTTGCACTGTGTGTGGCAATGGGAGCGCAGTAGTGACTTTCCTTAACAGAAAACATCTCTTGCTCGTAGGACCAGAAACTGCATATGATTCAACTTCATTTAGGACTGGGAAACAAACGCTAGCTCGTCTTACAAGAAACACACTCTGCTTTTGAGAAAAGAGCAGTCTACTACTCTACTGTGTTTCATATATGAAAAGAACAGAGAGCTTGCTCAGAACAAAAGAACTGTGCTTCCTACACACATGGCCTTGTCTAGTTCAATTCTGCTTAGGAAACTGACAAGAACAGTAGATCCTCTTCTGTCCAATACACTGTACGTGCTGGGAACAAATGCCAGTGCTATTTGCCCTGTGTATGACAATGGGAGCGCAATAGTGACTCTTCTTACCAGAAAACAACTCTTGCTTGTAGGACCAGAAACTGCATGTGATTGAACTCCATTTAGGACTGGGAAACAAACACTAGCTCGCCTTACAAGGAACACACTCTGCTTTTGAGAAAACAGCACTCTTCTACTCTACTGTGTTTCCTATGGGGATCGAACAGTGAGCTTGCTCAGAACAAAAAATCTGTGCTTCCTACACAAGGGCCATATCTAGTTCAACTCTCCTTAGGACACTGACAAGAACAGTAGCTCCTCTTCAGTCCAATACACTGTACTTGCTGGGAACAGACGTGAGTGCTAATTGCACTTTGTATGGCAATGGGATGGCAATAGTGACTCTTCTTACCAGAAAACAACTCTTGCTTGTAGGACCGCAAACTGCATGTGACTCAAATCCATTTAGCACTGGGAAACAAACGCTAGCTTGTCTTACAAGGAACACACTCTGCTTTTGAGAAAAGAGCACTTTCTACTCTACTGGGTTTCCTATAGGGCCAGAACAGTGAGCTTGCTCAGAACAAAAGAACTGTGCTTCCTACACACACGGGCCATATATAGTTCAATTCTGCTTAGGAAACTGACAAGAACAGTAGATCATCTTCAGTCCAACACACTGTACTTGCTGGTAACAAATGCGAGTGCTATTTGTACTGTGTATGGCAATGGGAGCGCAATAGTGACTCTTCTTACCAGAAAACAACTCTTGCTCTTAGGACCAGAAACTGCATTTGATTCAACTCCATTTAGGACTGGGAAACAAACGCTAGCTCGCCTTACAAGTAACACACTCTGCCTTTGAGAAAAGAGCACTCTTCTACTCTACTGTGTTTCCTATAGGGCCAGAACAGTGAGCTTGCTCAGAAAAAAAGAACTGTGCTTCCTACACACATAGGCCATATCTGGTTCAACTCTGCTTAGGAATCTGAGAAGAAAAGTAGCTCCTCTTAAGTCCAATACTCGGTAAAGGCTGGGAACACACGCGAGTGCAATATGCAATGTGTATTGTAATGGGAGCGCAATAGTGACATTCCTTACCAGAAAACAAGTCTTGCTCTTAGGACCAAAAACTGCATGTGATTCAACTTCATTTAGAACTGGGAAAGAAACGCTAGCTCGCCTTACAAGAAACACACTCTGCTTTTGAAAAAAAAGAGCACTCTTCTACTCTTCTGTGTTTCGTATAGGGCCAGAACAGTGAGCTTGCACAGAACAAAAGAAGTGTGCTTCCTACACACACGGCCATATCTAGTTCAATTCTGCTTAGGATACTGACAAGAACAGTATCTCATCTTCAGTTAAAATACACTGTATATGCTGGGAACAGACACCAGTGCTATTTGCCCTGTGTATGACAATGGGAGCGCAATAGTGACTCTTGTTACCAGAAAACAACTCTTGCTCATAGAACCAGAAACAGCATGTAACTCCACTCCATTTTGGACTGGGAAAGAAACACTAGCTCGCCTTACAAGAAACACATTCTGCTTTTGAGAAAAGAGCACTCTTCTACTCTACTGTGTTTCCTGTAGAGCCAGAACAGAAAGCTTGCTCAGAACAAAAGAACTGTGCTTCCTAAACACACGGGCCATATATAGTTGAATTCTGCTTAGGAAACTGACAAGAACAGTATGTCCTCTTCAGTCAAAATACACTGTATATGCTGGGAACAGACACCAGTGCTATTTGCCCTGCGTATGACAATGGGAGCACAACAGTGATTCTTCTTACCGGAAAACAACTCTTGCTCATACGACCAGAAACTGCATGTGATTCAACTCCATTTAGGACTGGGAAACAAACGCTAGCTCGCCTTACAAGAAACACACTCTGCTTTTGAGAAAAGAGCACTCTTCTACTCTACTGTGTTTCCTATAGGGCCAGAACAGTGAGCTTGCTCAGAACAAAAGAACTTTGCTTCCTACACACACGGGCCATATCTACTTCAACTCTGCTTAGGAAACTGACAAGAACAGTAGCTCCTCTTCAGTCCAATACACTGTACTTGCTGGGAACAGACGCAAGTGCTATTTGAACTGTATATGGCAATGGGAGCGCAATAGTGACTTTCCTTACCAGAAAACAACTCTTGCTCGTAGGACCAGAAACTGCATGTGATTCAACTCCATTTAGGACTGGGAAGCAAATACTAGCTCACCTTTCAAGAAACACAATCTAATTTTGAGAAAAGAGCACTCATCTACTCTACTGTTTTTCCTATGGTGTCTGCACAGTGTGGTTTCTCAGAACAAAAGAACTGTGTTTCCTACACACACGGGACATATCTAGTTCAACTCCTCTTAGGAAAATGACAAGAACAGTAGCTCCTCTTCAGTCCAATTCACTGTACTTGCGAGAAACAGACGCGAGTGCTATTTGCACTGTGTATGGCAAAGGGAGCGCAATAGTGACTCTTCTTACCAGAAAACAACTCTTGCTCGTAGGACCAGAAACTGCATGTGACTCAATTCCATTTCTGACTGGGAAACAAATGCTAGCTTTCCTTTCAATAAACACACTCTGCTTTGAGAAAAAAGCACTTTTCTACTCTACTGTGTTTCCTATGGGGTCCAAACAGTGAGCTTGCTCAGAACAAAAGAACTGTGCTTTCTACACACATGGCCATATCTAGTTCAATTCTGCTTAGGAACCTGACAAGAACATTAGATCCTCTTCAGTCCAATACACTGTACTTGCTGGGAACCAAGGCCAGTGCTATTTGCCCTGTGTATGACATTGGGAGCGCAATAGTGACTCTTCTTACCAGAAAACAAATCTTGCTCGTAGGACCAGAAACTGCATGTGATTCAAATCCATTTAGGACAGGGAAACAAACGCTAGCTCGCCTTACAAGAAACACACTCTGCTTTTGAGAAAAGAGCACTCTTCTACTCTACTTTGTTTCCTATAGGGCCAGAACAGAGTGCTTGCTCAGAACAAAAGAACTGTGCTTCCAACATACAGGGCCATATCTAGTTCAATTCTGCTTAGGAAACTGACAAGAACAATAGATCCTTTTCAGTCCAATACACTGTAAATACTGGGAACAGACGCGAGTGCTATTTGCCCTGTGTATTACAATGGGAGCGCAATAGTGACTCTTCTTACCAGAAAACAACTCTTACTCGTAGGACCAGAAACTGCATGTGATTCAACTCCATAAAGGACTGGGAAAAAAACACTAGCTGGCCTTACAAGAAACACACTCTGCTTTTGAGAAAAGAGCACTCTTCTACTCTACTGTGTTTCCTATAGGGCCAGAACAGAGAGCTTGCTCAGAACAAAAGAACTGTGCTTCCTACATACAGGGACATATCTAGTTCAATTCTGCTTAGGAAACTGACAAGAACAATAGATCCTTTTCAGTCCAATACACTGTACATGCTGGGAACAGACGTGAGTGCTATTTGCCCTGTGTATGACAATGGGAGCGCAATAGTGACTCTTAGTACCAGAAAACAAATCTTGCTTGTAGGACCAGAAACTGCATGTGATTCAACTCCATTTAGGACTGGGAAACAAACGCTAGCTCGCCTTACAAGAAACAAACTCTGCTTTTGAGAAAAGAGCACTCTCCTACTCTACTGTGTTTCCTATGGGGTCCGAACAGTGAGCTTGCTCAGGAAAAAAGAACTGTGCTTCCTACACACACGTGCCATATCTAGTTCAACTCTGCTTAGGAAACTGACAAGAACAGTAGCTCCTCTTCAGTCCAATACACTGTACTTGCTGGGAACAGACACGAGTGCTATTTGCACTGTGTATGGCAATGGGAGCGCAATAGTGACTCTTCTTACCAGAAAACAACTCTTGCTCATAGGACCAGAAACTGCATGTGACTCAACTCCATTTAGGACTGGGAGAGAAACGCAAGCTCGCCTTACAAGAAACAGACTCTGCTTTTGAGAAAAGAGCACTCTTCTACTCTACTGTGTTTCCTATAGGGGCAGAACAGTGAACTTGTTCAGAACAAAAGAACTGTGCTTCCTACACACACTGGCCATATCTAGTTTAACTCTGCTTACGAAACTGACAAGAACAGTAGCTCCTATTCAGTCAAATACTCTGTACATGCAGGGAACAGATGCCAGTGCTATATGCACTGTGTGGCAATGGGAGCGCAATAGTGACTCTTATTACCAGAAAAAAACTCTTGCTCGTAGGACCAGAAACTGCACGGGATTCAATTCCATTTCTGACTGGGAAACAAACACTAGCTTGCCTTTCAAGAAACACACTCTGCTTTTGAGAAAAGAGCACTCTTCTACTCTACAGTGTTTCCTATGGTGTCCGAACAGTGAGCTTGCACAGAACAAAAGAACTGTGTTTCCTACACACACGGGCCATATCTAGTTCAACTCTACTTAGGAAACTGACAAGAACAGTAGCTCCTCTTCAGTCCAGTACACTGTACTCGCTGGAAACAGACACGAGTGCTATTTGCACTGTGTATGGCAAAGGGAGCACAATAGTGACTTTCCTTACCAGAAAACAACTCTTGCTGGTAGGACCAAAAACTGCATGTGATTCAACTCCATTTAGGACTGGGAAACAAACGCTAGCTCGCCTTACAAGAAAAACACTCTGCTTTTGAAAAAGAGCACTCTTCTACTCTACTGTGTTTCCTATAGGGCCTCAACAGAGAGCTTGCTCAGAACAAAAGAACTGTGCTTCCCTCATACACGGCCATATCTAGTTCAATCTGCTTAGGAAACTGACAAGAACAATAGATCCTTTTCAGTCCAATACACTGCACATGCTGGGAACAGACGCCAGTGCTATTTGTACTGTGTATGGCAATGTGTGCCCAATAGTGACTGTTCTTACGAGAAAACTACTCTTGCTCGTAGGACCAAAAACTGCATGTGTTTCAACTCCATTTAGGACTGGGAAACAAACGCTAGCTCGCCTTACAAGAAACACACTCTGCTTTTGAGAAAAGAGCACTCTTCTACTCTACTGTGTTTCCTATAGGGCCAGAACAGTGAGCTTGCTCAGAACAAAAGAACTGTGCTTCCTACACACACGGGCCATATCTGGTTCAACTCTGCTTAGGAAACTGACAAGAACAGTAGCTCCTCTTCAGTCCAATACACTGTACTTGCTGGGAACAGACGCAAGTGCTATTAGCACTGTGTATGGCAATGGGAGCGCAATAGTGACTCTTCTTACCAGAAAACAACTCTTGCTCGTAGGAAAAGAAACAGCATGTTATTCAACTCCATATAAGTCTGGGAAAAAACACTAGCTGGCCTTACAAGAAACACACTCTGCTTTTGAGAAAAGAGCACTCTTCTACTCTACTGTGTTTCCTATGGGGTCCAAACAGTGAGCTTGCTCAGAACAAAAGAACTGTGATTCCTGCACACACGGGCCATATCTAGTTCAACTCTGCTTAGGAAACTGACAAGAACAGTAGCTCCTCTTCAGTCCAATACACTGTACTTGCTGGAAACAGACACGAGTGCTATTTGCACTGTGTATGGCAAAGGGAGCACAATAGAGACTTTCCTTACCAGAAAACAACTCTTGCTGGTAGGACCAAAAACTGCATGTGATTCAACTCCATTTAGGACTGGGAAACAAACGCTAGCTCGCCTTAAAAGAAACACACTCTGCTTTTGAGAAAAGAGCACTCTTGTACTCTACTGTGTTTCCTATAGCGCCAGAACAGAGAGCTTGCTCAGAACAAAAGAACTGTGCTTCCTACATACACGGCCATATCTAGTTCAATTCTGCTTAGGAAACTGACAAGAACAATAGATCCTTTTCAGTCCAATACACTGTACATGCTGGGAACAGACGCGAGTGCTATTTGCACTATGTATGGCAATGGGAGCGCAATAGTGACTTTCCTTACCAGAAAACAACTCTTGCTCGTAGGACCAAAAACTGCATGTGACTCAACTCCATTTAGGACTGGGTAACAAACGCTAGCTAGCCTTACAAGAAACACACTCTGTTTTTGAGAAAAGAGCACTCTTCTACTCTACTGTGTTTCCTATAGGGTCCGAAAAGTGAGCTTGCTCTGAACAAAAGAACTGTGCTTCCTACACACACGGCCATATCTAGTTCAATTCTGCTTAGGAACCTGACAAGAACAGTAGATCCTCTTCAGTCCAATACACCGTGCTTGCTGGGAACAGACGCCAGGGCTTTTTTTCCGGTGTATGACAATGGCAGTGCAATAGTGACTATTCTTACCATAAAACAACTCTTGCTCGTAGGATTAGAAACTGCATGTGATTCAACTCCATTTAGGACTGGGAAACAAATGCTAGCTCGCCTTTCATGAAACACACTCTGCTTTTGAGAAAAGAGCACTCTTCTACTCTACTGTGTTTCCTAGAGGGCCAGAACAGAGAGCTTGCTCAGAACAAAAGAACTGTGCTTCCTACATACTGGGCCATATCTAGTTCAGTTCTGCTTAGGAAACTGACAAGAACAATAGATCCTTTTCAGTCCAATACACTGTACATGCTGGGAACAGACGCGAGTGCTATTTGCCCTGTGTATGACAATGGGAGCGCAATAGTGACTCTTCTTACCAGAAAACAACTCTTGCTCGTAGGAAAAGAAACAGCATGTTATTCAACTCCATATAAGTCTGGGAAAAAACACTAGCTGGCCTTACAAGAAACACACTCTGCTTTTGAGAAAAGAGCACTCTTCTACTCTACTGTGTTTCCTATAGGGCCAGAACAGTGAACTTGCTCAGAACAAAAGAACTGTGCTTCCTACACACAGGGGCCATATCTAGTTCAACTCTGCTTAGGAAACTGACAAGAACAGTAGCTCCTCTTCAGTCCAATACACTGTACTTGCTGGGAACAGATGCGAGTGCTATTTGCACTATGTATGGCAATGGAAGCACAATAATAACTTTCCTTACCAGAAAACAACTCTTGCTCGTAGGACCAGAAACTGCATGTGATTCAACTCCATTTAGGACTGGGAAACAAACGCTATCTCGCCTCACAAGAAACACACTCTGCTTATGAGAAAAGAGCACTCTTCTTCTGTACTGTATTTCCTTTGGGTTCCGAACAGTGACTTGCTCAGAACAAAAGAACTGTGCTTCCTACATACACGGCCATATCTAGTTCAATTCTGCTTAGGAAACTGACAAGAACAATAGATCCTTTTCAGTCCAATACACTGTACATGCTGGGAACATACGCGAGTGCTATTTGTACTGTGTATGGCAATGGGAGCCCAATAGTGACTCTTCTTACCAGAAAACTACTCTTGCTCGTAGGACCAAAAACTGCATGTGACTCAACTCCATTTAGGACTGGGAAACAAACATTAGCTAGCCTTACAAGAAACACACTCTGCTTTTGACAAAAGAGCACTCTTCTACTCTACTTTGTTTCCTATAGGGCCAGAACAGTGAGCTTGCTCAGAACAAAAGACCTGTGCTTCCTACACACACGGGCCATATCTGGTTCAACTCTGCTTAGGAAACTGACAAGAACAGTAGCTCCTCTTCAGTCCAATACACTGTACTTGCTGGGAACAGACGCAAGTGCTATTAGCACTGTGTATGGCAATGGGAGCGCAATAGTGACTCTTCTTACCAGAAAACAACTCTTGCTCGTAGGAAAAGAAACAGCATGTTATTCAACTCCATATAAGTCTGGGAAAAAACACTAGCTGGCCTTACAAGAAACACACTCTGCTTTTGAGAAAAGAGCACTCTTCTACTCTACTGTGTTTCCTATGGGGTCCAAACAGTGAGCTTGCTCAGAACAAAAGAACTGTGATT
The DNA here is from genome assembly GCF_949786415.1 of Peromyscus eremicus. Classification (NCBI taxonomy): domain Eukaryota; kingdom Metazoa; phylum Chordata; class Mammalia; order Rodentia; family Cricetidae; genus Peromyscus; species Peromyscus eremicus. Next base: position 29,125 of record NW_026737366.1, on the reverse strand, counting down.
CCTGCACACACGGGCCATATCTAGTTCAACTCTGCTTAGGAAACTGACAAGAACAGTAGCTCCTCTTCAGTCCAATACACTGTACTTGCTGGAAACAGACACGAGTGCTATTTGCACTGTGTATGGCAAAGGGAGCACAATAGAGACTTTCCTTACCAGAAAACAACTCTTGCTGGTAGGACCAAAAACTGCATGTGATTCAACTCCATTTAGGACTGGGAAACAAACGCTAGCTCGCCTTAAAAGAAACACACTCTGCTTTTGAGAAAAGAGCACTCTTGTACTCTACTGTGTTTCCTATAGCGCCAGAACAGAGAGCTTGCTCAGAACAAAAGAACTGTGCTTCCTACATACACGGCCATATCTAGTTCAATTCTGCTTAGGAAACTGACAAGAACAATAGATCCTTTTCAGTCCAATACACTGTACATGCTGGGAACAGACGCGAGTGCTATTTGCACTATGTATGGCAATGGGAGCGCAATAGTGACTTTCCTTACCAGAAAACAACTCTTGCTCGTAGAACCAAAAACTGCATGTGACTCAACTCCATTTAGGACTGGGTAACAAACGCTAGCTAGCCTTACAAGAAACACACTCTGTTTTTGAGAAAAGAGCACTCTTCTACTCTACTGTGTTTCCTATAGGTTCCGAAAAGTGAGCTTGCTCTGAACAAAAGAACTGTGCTTCCTACACACACGGCCATATCTAGTTCAATTCTGCTTAGGAACCTGACAAGAACAGTAGATCCTCTTCAGTCCAATACACCGTACTTGCTGGGAACAGACGCCAGGGCTTTTTTTCCGGTGTATGACAATGGCAGTGCAATAGTGACTATTCTTACCATAAAACAACTCTTGCTCGTAGGATTAGAAACTGCATGTGATTCAACTCCATTTAGGACTGGGAAACAAACGCTAGCTCGCCTTTCATGAAACACACTCTGCTTTTGAGAAAAGAGCACTCTTCTACTCTACTGTGTTTCCTAGAGGGCCAGAACAGAGAGCTTGCTCAGAACAAAAGAACTGTGCTTCCTACATACTGGGACATATCTAGTTCAGTTCTGCTTAGGAAACTGACAAGAACAATAGATCCTTTTCAGTCCAATACACTGTACATGCTGGGAACAGACGCGAGTGCTATTTGCCCTGTGTATGACAATGGGAGCGCAATAGTGACTCTTCTTACCAGAAAACAACTCTTGCTCGTAGGAAAAGAAACAGCATGTTATTCAACTCCATATAAGTCTGGGAAAAAACACTAGCTGGCCTTACAAGAAAAACACTCTGCTTTTGAGAAAAGAGCACTCTTCTACTCTACTGTGTTTCCTATAGGGCCAGAACAGTGAACTTGCTCAGAACAAAAGAACTGTGCTTCCTACACACAGGGGCCATATCTAGTTCAACTCTGCTTAGGAAACTGACAAGAACAGTAGGTCCTCTTCAGTCCAATACACTGTACTTGCTGGGAACAGATGCGAGTGCTATTTGCACTATGTATGGCAATGGAAGCACAATAATAACTTTCCTTACCAGAAAACAACTCTTGCTCGTAGGACCAGAAACTGCATGTGATTCAACTCCATTTAGGACTGGGAAACAAACGCTATCTTGCCTCACAAGAAACACACTCTGCTTATGAGAAAAGAGCACTCTTCTTCTGTACTGTATTTCCTTTGGGTTCCGAACAGTGAGCTTGCTCAGAACAAAAGAACTGTGCTTCCTACATACACGGCCATATCTAGTTCAATTCTGCTTAGGAAACTGACAAGAACAATAGATCCTTTTCAGTCCAATACACTGTACATGCTGGGAACATACGCGAGTGCTATTTGTACTGTGTATGGCAATGGGAGCCCAATAGTGACTCTTCTTACCAGAAAACTACTCTTGCTCGTAGGACCAAAAACTGCATGTGACTCAACTCCATTTAGGACTGGGAAACAAACATTAGCTAGCTTTACAAGAAACACACTCTGCTTTTGACAAAAGAGCACTCTTCTACTCTACTTTGTTTCCTATAGGGCCAGAACAGTGAGCTTGCTCAGAACAAAAGACCTGTGCTTCCTACACACACGGGCCATATCTGGTTCAACTCTGCTTAGGAAACTGACAAGAACAGTAGCTCCTCTTCAGTCCAATACACTGTACTTGCTGGGAACAGACGCAAGTGCTATTAGCACTGTGTATGGCAAAGGGAGCACAATAGTGACTTTCCTTACCAGAAAACAACTCTTGCTCGTAGGACCAGAAACTGCATGTGATTCAAATCCATTTTGGACTGGGAAACAAATGCTAGCTCGCCTTACAATAAACACACATCTGCTTTTGAGAAAAGAGCACTCTTCTACTCTATATTGTTTCCTATTGAGTCCGAACAGTGAGCTTGCTCAGAACAAAAGAACTGTGCTTCCTACACACATGGCCATATCTAGTTCAATTCTGCTTAGGAACCTGACAAGAACAGTAGATTCACTTCAGTCCAATACACTGTACATGCTGGGAACCGACGCCAGTGCTATTTGCCCTGTGTATGACAATGGGAGCGCAATATTGACTCTTCTTACCAGAAAACCACGCTTGCTCGTAGGACCACAAACTGCATGTGATTCCACTCCATTTAGGACTACAAAACAAACGCTAGCTCGCCTTACAAGAAACACACTCTGTTTTTTAGAAAAGAGCACTCTTCTACTCTACTGCGTTTCCTATGGGGTCCAAACAGTGAGCTTTCTCAGAACAAAAGATCTGTGCTTCCTACACACATGGACCATATCTAGTTCAACTCTGCTTAGGAAACTGAGAAGAACAGTAGCTCCTCTTCAGTCCAATACACTGTACTTGCTGGGAACAGACGCGAGTGCTATTTGCACTGTGTATGGCATTTGGGGCGCAATAGTGACTCTTCTTACGAGAAAACAACTCTTGCTCATAGGACCAAAAACTGCATGTGACTCAACTCCATTTAGGACTGGGAAACAAACTCTATCTCGACTTACAAGAAACACACTCTGATTTTGAGAAAAGAGCACTCTTCTACTCTTCTGTGTTTCCTATAGGGCCAGAACAGTGAGCTTGCTCAGAACAAAAGAACTGTGCTTCCTACACACAGGTGCCATATCTAGTTCAACTCTGCTTAGGAAACTGAGAAGAGCAGTCTCTAATCTTCAGTCCAATACACTGTACTTGCTGGGAAGACAAGGGAGTGCTATTTGCACTGTGTAAGGCAATGGGAGCGCAATAGTGACTTTCCTTACCAGAAAACAACTCTTGCTCCTGGACCAGAAACTGCATGTGATTCAACTCCATTTAGGACTGGGAAACAAATGCTAGCTCACCTTACAAGAAACACACTCTGCTTTTGAGAAAAGAGCACTCTTCTACTCTACTGTGTTTCCTATGGGGTCCGAACAGTAAGCTTGCTCAGAACATAATAACTATGCTTCCAACACACACGGGCCATATCTAGTTCCACTCTGCTTAGGAAACTGAAAAGAACAGTAGCTCCTCTTCAGTCTGATACACTCTACTTGCTGAGAACAGACGCGAGTGCTATTTGCACTGTGTATAACAATGGTTGCGCAATAGCGACTTTCCTTACCAGAAAACAACTCTTGCTTGTAGGACCAGAAACTGCACGGGATTCAATTCCATTTCTGACTGGGAAACAAACACTAGCTTGCCTTTCAAGAAACACACTCTGCTTTTGGGAAAAGAGCACTCTTCTACTCTACAGTGTTTCCTATGGTGTCCGAACAGTGAGCTTGCTCAGAACAAAAGAACTGTGCTTCCTACACAAATGGACCATATCTAGTTCAACTCTGCTTAGGAAACTGACAAGAACAGTAGCTCCTCTTCAGTCCAATACACTGTACTTGATGGAAACACACGCGAGTGCTATTTGCACTATGTATGGCAATGGGAGCGCAATAATTACTTTCCTTTCCAGAAAACAACTCTTGCTCGTAGGACCAGAAACTGCATGTGATTCAACTCCAATTAGGACTGGGAAACAAACGCTAGCTCGCCTTACAAGAAACACACTCTGCTTTTGAGAAAAGAGCACTCTTCTACTCTACTGTGTTTCCTATGGGGTCCGAACAGTGAGCTTGCTCAGAACAAAAGAACTGTGCTTCCTACACACACGGGCTGTATCTAGTTCAACTCTGCTTATGAAACTGACAAGAACAGTAGCTCCACTTCAGACTAATACACTGTACTTGCTGGAAACAGACGCGAGTGCTATTTGCACTGTGTATGGCAAAGGGAGCGCAATAGTGACTTTCCTACCAGAAAACACCTCTTGCTCGTAGGACCAAAAACTGCATGTGATTCAACTCATTTAGGACTGGGAAACAAACGCTAGCTCGCGTTACAAGAAACACACTCTGCTTTTGAGAAAAGAACACTCTTCTACTCTACTGTGTTTCCTATAGGGCCAGAACAGAGAGCTTGCTCAGAACAAAAGAACTGTGCTTCCTACATACACGGCCATATCTAGTTCAATTCTGCTTAGGAAACTGACAAGAACAGTAGCTCCTCTTCAGTCCAATACACTGTACTTGCTGGGAACAGACGTGAGTGCTATTTGCACTATGTATGGCAATGGGAGCGCAATAATTACTTTCCTTTCCAGAAAACAACTCTGGCTCGTAGGACGAGAAACTGCATGTGATTCAACTCCATTTAGGACTGGGAAAAAAATGCTAGCTTGCCTTACAAGAAACAAACTCTCCTTTTGAGAAAAGAGCACTCTTCTACTCTAATGTGTTTCCTATAGGGCCAGAACTGAGAGCTTGCTCAGAACAAAAGAACTGTGCTTCCTACATACACGGCCACATCTAGTTCAATTCTGCTTAGGAAACTGACAAGAACAGTAGCTCCTATTCAGTCCAATACACTGTACTTGCTGGGAACAGACGCGAGTGCTATTTGCACTGTGTATGGCATTTGGAGCGCAATAGTGACTCTTCTTACCATAAAACAACTCTTGCTCCTAGGACCAAAAAATGCATGTGATTCTACTCCATTTAGGACTGGGAAACAAACGCGAGCTCGCCTTACAAAAAAAAAAAAACTCTGCTTTAGATAAAAGAGCACTCTTCTACTCTACTGTGTTTCCTATAGGGCCAGAACAGTGAGCTTGCTCAGAACATAAGAACTGTGCTTCCTACACACACCGGACATATCTAGTTCAACTCTGCTTAGGAAACTGACAAGAACAGTAGCTCCTCTTCAGTCCGATACACTGTACTGCTGAGAACAGACGCGAGTGCTATTTGCACTGTGTATGGCAATTGGAGCACAATAGTGACTCCGTCTTACCAGAAAACAACTCTTGCTCGTAGGACAAAAAACTGCATGTGACTCAACTCCATTTAGGACTTGGAAACAAACTCTATCTCGACTTATAAGAAACACACTCTGCTTTTGAGAAAAGAGCACTCTTCTACTCTTCTTTGTTTCCTATAGGGCCAGAACAGTGAGCTTGCTCAGCACAAAAGAACTGTGCTTCCTACACACAGGGGCCATATCTAGTTCAACTCTGCTTAGGAAACTGAGAAGAGTAGTCTCTCCTCTTCAGTCCAATACACTGTACTTGCTGGGAAGACAAGGGAGTGCTATTTGCACTGTGTATGGCAATGGGAGCGCAATAGTGACTTTCCTTACCAGAAAACAACTCTTGCTCGTAGGACCAGAAACTGCATGTGATTCAACTCCATTTAGGACTGGGAAACAAACGCTAGCTCGCCTTACAAGAAACACACTATGCTTTAGAGAAGAGAGTACTCTTCTACTCTACTGTGTTTCCTATGTTGTCTGAACTGTGAGCTTGCTCAGAACAAAAGAACTGTGCTTCCTACACACTCGGACCATATGTAGTTCAACTCTGCTTAGGAAACTGACAAGAACAGTAGTTCCTATTCAGTCCAATACACTGTACTTGCTGGGAACAGACGCGAGTGCTATTTGCACTGTGTATGGTAATGGGAGCACAATAGTGACTTTCCTTACCAGACAACAACTCTTGCTCATAGCACCACAAACTGCATGTGATTCAACTCCATTTAGGACTAGGAAACAAACGCTAGCTTGCCTTACAAGAAACACACTCTGCTTTTGAGAAAAGAGCACGCTACTACTCTACTGCGTTTCCTAAGGGGTCCAAACAGTGAGCTTGCTCAGAACAAAAGAACTGTGCTGCCTACACAAATGGACCATATCTAGTTCAACTCTGCTTAGGAAACTGACAAGAACAGTAGCTCCAATTCAGTCCAATACACTGTACTTGCTGGGAACAGACGCGAGTGATATTTGCACTGTGAATGGCATTTGGAGCACAATAGTGACTCTTCTTACCAGAAAAGAACTCTTGCTCATAGGACCAAAAACTGCATGTAACTCAACTCCATTTAGGACTGGGAATCAAACGCGAGTTCGCCTTAAAAGAAACACACTCTGCTTTAGAGAAAAGAACACTTTTCTACTCTGCTGTGTTTCCTACAGGGCCAGAACAGTGAGCTTGCTCAGAACATAATAACTGTGCTTCCAACACACACGGGCCATATCTAGTTCCACTCTGCTTAGGAAACTGAAAAGAACAGTAGCTCCTCTTCAGTCTGATACACTCTACCTGCTGAGAACAGAGGCAAGTGCTATTTGCACTGTGTATGGCATTTGGAGCACAATAGTGACTCTTCTTAACATAAAACAACTCTTGCTCATAGGACCAAAAAATGCATGTGATTCTACTCCATTTAGGACTGGGAAACAAACGCGAGCTCGCCTTACAAAAAAAAAAACTCTGCTTTAGATAAAAGAGCACTCTTCTACTCTACTGTGTTTCCTATAGGGCCAGAACAGTGAGCTTGCTCAGAACAAATGAACTGTGCTTCCTAGACACACGGGCCATATCTAGTTCAACTCTGCTTAGGAAACTGACAAGAACAGTAGCTCCTCTTCAGTCCAATACACTGTACTTTCTGGGAAAAGACGCGAGTGCTATTTGCACTGTGTATAACAATGGTTGCGCAATAGCGACTTTCCTTACCAGAAAACAACTCTTGCTCGTAGGACCAGAAACTGCATGTGATTCAACTCCATTTAGGACTGGGAAACAAATGCTAGCTCGCCTTACATGAAACACACTCTGCTTTTGAGAAAAGAGCACTCTTCTACTTTACTGTGTTTCCTATGGGGTCCGAACAGTGAGCTTGCTCAGAACAAAAGAACTGTGCTTCCTATACACGGGCCATATCTAGTTCAACTCTGCTTAGGAAACTGACAAGAACAGTAGATCCTCTTCCGTCCCATACACTGTACTTGCGGGGAAGAGACGCGAGTGATACTTGCACTGTGTATGGCAATTGGAGCACAATAGTGACTCGTCTTTCCAGAAAACAACTCTTGCTCTTCGGACAAAAAACTGCATGTGACTCAACTCCATTTAGGACTGGGAAACAAACTCTAGCTCGCCTTACAAGAAACACACTCTGCTTTAGAGAAAAGAGCACTCTTCTACTCTACTGTGTTTCCTATGGGGTCCAAACAGAGAGCTTGCCCAGAACAAAAGAACTGTGCTTCCTACACACACGGACCATATGTAGTTCTACTCTGCTTAGGAACCTGACAAGAACAGTAGCTCATCTTCAGAACAATACACTGTATTTGCTGGGAACAGACGCGAGTGCTATTTGCACTATATATGGCAATGAGAGCACAATAGTGACTTTCCTTACCAGAAAACAACTCTTGCTCGTAGGACAAAAAACTGCATGTGAGTCAACTCCATTTAGGACTGGGAAACAAACGCTAGCTTGCTTTCCAAGAAACACACTCTGCTTTTGAGAAAAGAGCACTCTTCTACTCTACTGTGTTTCCTATGTGTTCTGAACAGTGAGCTTGTTCAGAACAAAAAAACTGTGCTTCCTACAAACACGGCCATATCTAGTTCAACTCTGCTTAGGAACCTGACAAGAACAGTAGATCCTCTTCAGTCCAATACACTGTACTTGCTGGGAACAGACGCCAGTGCTATTTGTCCTGTGTATGGCAATGGCAGCGCAATAGTGACTTTTCTTACCAGAAAACAACTCTTGCTCGTAGGACCAGAAACTGCATGTGATTCAACTCCATTTACGACTAGGAAACAAACTCCAGCTCGCTTTACAAGAAACACACTCTGCTTTTGAGAAAAGAGCACTCTTCTACTCTACTTTGTTTCCTATAGGGCCAGAACAGTGAGCTTGCTCAGAAAAAAAGAACTGTGCTTCCTACACACACGGGCCATATCTAGTTCAACTCTGCTTAGGAAACTGAGAAGAACAGTAGCTCCTCTTCAGTCCTATACACTGTACTTGCTGGGAACAGAAGGGAGGGCTATTTGCACTGTGTACGGCAATGGGAGCGCAATGGTGACTTTCCTTACCAGAAAACAACTCTTGCTCGTAGGACCAGAAACTGCATGTGATTCAACTCCATTTAGGACTGGGAAACAAACGCTAGCTCGCCTTACAAGAAACACACTCTGCTTTTGGGAAAAGAGCACTCTTCTACTCTACTGTGTTTTCATTGGGGTCCGAACAGTGAGCTTGCTCAGAACAAAAAAAACTGTGCTTCCTACACACACGGCCATATCTAGTTCAAGTCTGCTTAGGAAACTGACAAGAACATTAGCACCTATTCAGTCCAATACTCTGTACTTTCTGGGAAGAGATGCGAGTGCTATTTGCACAGTGTATGGCAATGGTTGCGCAATAGCGACTTTCCTTACCAGAAAACAACTCTTGCTCGTAGGACCAGAAACTGCATGTGATTCAACTCCATTTAGGACTGGGAAAAAAATGCTAGCTCGCCTTACATGAAACACACTCTGCTTTTGAGAAAAGAGCACTCTTCTACTCTACTGTGTTTCCTATGGGGTCCGAACAGTGAGCTTGCTCAGAACAAAAGAACTGTGCTTCCTACACACACGGGCCATACCTAGGTCAACTCTGCTTAGGAAACTGACAAGAACAGTACCTCCTCTTCAGTCGAATACACTGTACTTGCAGGGAAGAGACGCGAGTGCTATTTGCACTGTGTATGGCAATTGGAGCACAGTAGTGACTCGTCTTACCAGAAAATAACTCTTCCTCGTAGGACAAAAAACTGCATGTGACTCAACTCCATTTAGGACTGGGAAACAAACGCTAGGTCGCCTTACAAGAAACACACTCTGCTTTTGAGAAAAGAGCACTCTTCTACTCTACTGTGTTTCCTATGGGGTCTGAACAGTGAGCTTGCTCAGAACAAAAGAACTGTGCTTCCTGCACACACGGCCATATCTAGTTCAATTCTGCTTAGGAACCTGACAAGAACAGTAGATCCTCTTCAGTCCAATACACTGTACTTGCTGGGAACAGACGCCAGGGCTATTTGTCCTGTGTATTACAATGGCTGCGCAATAGTGACTCTTCTTACCATAAAACAACTCTTGCACGTAGGACCAGAAACTGTATGTGATTCAACTCCATTTAGGACTGGGAAACAAACGGTAGCTCGCCTTACAAGAAACACATTCTGCTTTAGAGAAAAGAGCACTCATCTACTCTACTGTGTTTCGTATAGGGCCAGAACAGTGAGCTTGCTCAGAACATAATAACTGTGCTTCCTTCACACACGGGCCATATCTAGTTCAACTCTGCTTAGGAAACTGACAAGAACAGTAGCTCCTCTTCATTCCAATACACTGTACTTGCTGAGAACAGACGCGAGTGCTACTTGCACTGTGTATGGCAATAGGAGCACAATAGTGACTCGTCTTACCAGAAAACAACTCTTGCTCGTAGGACAAAAAACTGCATGTGACTCAACTCCATTTAGGACTGGGAAACAAACTCTAGCTCACCTTAAAAAAACACACTCTGTTTTTGAGAAAAGAGCACTCTTCTACTCTACTGTGTTTCCTATAGGGCCAGAACAGTGAGCTTGCTCAGAACAAATGAACTGTGCTTCCTCGACACAGTGCCATATCTAGTTCAACTCTGCTTAGGAGACTGACAAGAACAGTAGCTCCTCTTCAGTCCAATACACTGTACTTCCTGGGAACAGACGCGAGTGCTATTTGCACTGTGTATGGCAATGAGAGCGCAATAGTGGCTTTCCTTACCAGAAAACAACTCTTGCTCGTAGGACCACACACTGCTTGTGATTCAATGCCATTTAGGACTGGGAAACAAATCCTAGCTTGCCTTACAAGAAACACACTCTGCTTCTGAGAAAAGAGCACTTTCTACTCTACTGTGTTTCCTACGGGGTCCAAACAGTGAGCTTACTCAGAACAAAAGAACTGTAATTCCTACACACATGGACCATATCTAGTTCAACTCTGCTTAGGAAACTGACAAGAACAGTAGCTCCTCTTCAGTCCGATACACTGTACTTGCTGGGAACATACGCGAGTGCTATTTGCACTGAGTATGGCAATGGGAGCACAATAGTGACTTTCCTTACCAGAAAACAACTCTTGCTCGTAGGACCAGAAAATGCATGTGATTCAACCCCATTTAGGACTGGGAAACAAATGATAGCTTGCCTTACAGAAAACACACTCTGCTTTTGAGAAAAGAGCACTCTTCTACTCTACTGTGTTTCCTATGGGGTCCGAACAGTGAGCTTGCTCAGAACAAAAGAACTGTGCTTCCTACACACACGGCCATATCTAGTTCAATTCTGCTTAGGAACCTGACAAGAACAGTAGTTCTTATTCAGTCCAATACACTGTACTTGCTGGGAACAGACGCGAGTGCTATTTGTCCTGTGTATGGTAATGGGAGCGCAATAGTGACTCTTCTTACCAGAAAACAACTCTTGCTCATAGGAATAGAAACTACATCTGATTCAACCCCATTTAGGACTGGAAAACAAACGCTAGCTCGCCTTACAAGAAACACACTCTGCTTTTGAGAAAAGAGCACTCTTCTGCGCCACTGTGTTTCCTATTGGGTCCAAACAGTGAGCTTGCTCAGAACAAAAGAACTGTGCTTCCTTCACACACGGGCCATATCTAGTTCAACTCTGCTTAGGAAACTGACAAGAACAGTAGCTCCTCTTCATTCCGATACACTGTACTTGCTGAGAACAGACGCGAGTGCTACTTGCACTGTGTATGGCAATTGGAGCACAATATTGACTCGTCTTACCAGAAAACAACTCTTGCTCATAGGACAAAAAACTGCATGTGACTCAACTCCATTTAGGACTGGGAAACAAACTCTAGCTCTCCTTACAAGAAACACACTCTGTTTTTGAGAAAAGAGCACTCTTCTACTCTACTGTGTTTCATATAGGGCCAGAACAGTGAGCTTACTCAGAACAAATGAACTGTGCTTCCTACACACATGGACCATATCTAGTTCAACTCTGCTTAGGAAACTGACAAGAACAGTAGCTCCTATTCAGTCCAATACACTGTGCTTGCTGAGAACAGACGAGAGTGCTATTTGCACTGTGTATGTCATTTGGAGCACAATAGTGACTCTTCTTACCAGAAAACAACTCTTGCTCGTAGGACCAAAAACTGCCTGTGACTCAACTCCCTTTAGGACTGGGAAACAAATGCGAGCTCGCCTTACAAGAAACACACTCTGCTTTAGAGAAAAGAGCACTCTTCTTCTCTACTGTGTTTCCTATAGGGCCAGAACAGTGAGCTTGCTCAGAACATAATAACTGTGCTTCCTTCACACACGGGCCATATCTAGTTCAACTCTGCTTAGGAAACTGACAAGAACAGTAGCTCCTCTTCATTCTGATACACTGTACTTGCTGAGAACAGACGCGAGTGCTACTTGCACTGTGTATGGCAATTGGAGCACAATAGTGACTCGTCTTACCAGAAAACAACTCTTGCTCGTAGGACAAAAAACTGCATGTGACTCAACTCCATTTAGGACTGGGAAACAAACTCTAGCTCGCCTTACAAGAAACACACTCTGTTTTTGAGAAAAGAGCACTCTTCTACTCTACTGTGTTTCCTATAGGGCCAGTACAGTGAGCTTGCTCAGAACAAATGAACTGTGCTTCCTCGACACACGTGCCATATCTAGTTCAACTCTGCTTAGGAGACTGACAAGAACAGTAGCTCCTCTTCAGTCCAATACACTGTATTTCCTGGGAACAGACGCGAGTGCTATTTGCACTGTGTATGGAAATGAGAGCGCAATAGTGGCTTTCCTTACCAGAAAACAACTCTTGCTCGTAGGAACACACACTGCTTGTGATTCAACGCCATTTAGGACTGGGAAACAAATGCTAGCTCACCTTACAAGAAACACACTCTGCTTCTGAGAAAAGAGCACACTTCTACTCTACTGTGTTTCCTATGGGGTCCAAACAGTGAGCTTGCTCAGAACAAAAGAACTGTGCTTCCTACACACATCGACCATATCTAGTTCAACTCTGCTTAGGAAACTGACAAGAACAGTAGCTCCTCTTCAGTCCAATACACTGTACTTGCGGGTAAGAGACGAGAGTGCTATTTGCACTGTGTATGGCAATTGGAGCACAAAGTGACTCGTCTTACCTGAAAACAACTCTTGCTCGTAGGCAAAAAAACTGCATGTGACTCAACTCCATTTAGTTCTAGGAAACAAACGCTAGCTCGCCTTACAAAAAACGCACTCTGCTTTAGAGAAAAGAGCACTCTTCTACTCTACTGTGTTTCCTATGGGGTCCGAACAATGAGCTTTCTCAGAACAAAAGAACTGTGCTTCCTACACACACAGCCATATCTAGTTCAATTCTGCTTAGGAACCTGACAAAACAGTAGCTGCTCTTCAGTCCAATGCACTGTACTGCTGGGAACAGACGCCAGTGCTATTTGTCCTGTGCATGGCAATGGCAGCGCAATAGTGACTATTCTTATCATAAAACAACTCTTGCTCATAGGACCAGAAACTGCATGTGATTCAACTCTGTTTAGGACTGGGAAACAAATGCTAGCTCGCCTTACATGAAACACACTCTGCTTTTGAGAAAAGAGCACTCTTCTCTCTACTGTGTTTCCTATGTGGTCCGAACAGTGAGCTTGCTCAGAACAAAAGAACTGTGCTTCCTACACACACGGCCATATCTAGTTCAATTCTGCTTAGGAGCCTGACAAGAACAGTAGATCCTCTTCAGTACAATACACTGTACTTGCTGCGAACAGACATCAGTGATATTTGTACTGTGTATGGCAAAGGGAGCACAATAGTGACTTTCCTTACCAGAAAACAACTCTTGCTCATAGGACCAGAAACTGCATGTGATTCAACTCCGTTTAGGACTGGGAAACAAATGCTAGCTTGCCTTACATGAAACACTCTCTGCTTTTGAGAAAAGAGCACTCTTCTACTCTACTGTGTTTCCTAAGGGGTCCAAACAGTGAGCTTGCTCAGAACAAAAGAACTGTGCTTCCTACACACACAGCCATATCTAGTTCAATTCTGCTTAGGAACCTGACAAGAACAGTAGCTCCTCTTCAGTCCAATACACTGTACTGCTGGGAACAGACGCCAGAGCTATTTGTCCTGTGTATGACAATGGTAGCGCAATAGTGACAATTCTTATCATGAAACAACTCTTGATCGTAGGACCAGAAACTGCATGTGATTCAACTCCATTTAGGACTGGGAAACAAATGCTAGTTCGCCTTACAAGAAACACAATCTGCTTTAGAGAAAAGAGCACACTTCTACTCTACTGTGTTTCCTATAGGGCCAAAACAGTGAGCTTGCTCAGAACAAAAGAACTGTGCTTCCTACACACACGGGCCATATCTAGTTCAATTCTGCTTGGGAAACTGACAAGAATAGTAGCCTCTCTTCAGTCTGATACACTGTACTTGCTGGGAACAGACACGAGTGCTATTTGCACTGCGTATGGCAATGGGAGCGCAATAGTGACTTTCCTTACCAGAAAACAACTCTTGCTTGTAGGACCAGAATCTGCATGTGATTCAACTCCGTTTAGGACTGGGAAACAAATGCTAGCTCGCCTTACATGAAACACTCTCTGCTTTTGAGAAAAGAGCACTCTTCTACTCTACAGTGTTTCCTATGGGTCCAAACAGTGAGCTTGCTCAGAACAAAAGAACTGTGCTTCCTACACACACAGCCATATCTAGTTAAATTCTGCTTAGGAACCTTACAAGAACAGTAGCTCCTCTTCAGTCCAATACACTGCACTGCTGGGAACAGACGCCAGTGCTATTTGTCCTGTGTATGACAATGGTAGCGCAATAGTGACTATTCTTATCGTAAAACAACTCTTGCTCGTAGGACCAGAAACTGCATGTGATTCAACTCCATTTAGGACTGGGAAACAAACTATAGCACGCCTTACAAAAAACACACTCTGCTTTAGAGAAAAGAGCACTCTTCTACTCTACTGTGTTTCCTATAGGGCCAAAACAGTGAGGTTGCTCAGAACAAAAGAACTGTGCTTCCTACACACATCGACCATATCTAGTTCAACTCTGCTTAGGAAACTGACAAGAACAGTAGCTCCTCTTCAGTCCAATACACTGTACTTGCGGGGAAGAGACGAGAGTGCTATTTGCACTGTGTATGGCAATTGGAGCACAAAGTGATTCGTCTTACCAGAAAACAACTCTTGCTCGTAGGCAAAAAAACTGCATGTGACTCAACTCCATTTAGTTCTAGGAAACAAACGCTAGCTCGCCTTACAAAAAACGCACTCTGCTTTAGAGAAAAGAGCACTCTTCTACTCTACTGTGTTTCCTATGGGGTCCGAACAATGAGCTTTCTCAGAACAAAAGAACTGTGCTTCCTACACACACAGCCATATCTAGTTCAATTCTGCTTAGGAACCTGACAAAACAGTAGCTGCTCTTCAGTCCAATGCACTGTACTGCTGGGAACAGACGCCAGTGCTATTTGTCCTGTGCATGGCAATGGCAGCGCAATAGTGACTATTCTTATCATAAAACAACTCTTGCTCATAGGACCAGAAACTGCATGTGATTCAACTCTGTTTAGGACTGGGAAACAAATGCTAGCTCGCCTTACATGAAACACACTCTGCTTTTGAGAAAAGAGCACTCTTCTATCTACTGTGTTTCCTATGTGGTCCGAACAGTGAGCTTGCTCAGAACAAAAGAACTGTGCTTCCTACACACACGGCCATATCTAGTTCAATTCTGCTTAGGAACCTGACAAGAACAGTAGATCCTCTTCAGTCCAATACACTGTACTTGCTGCGAACAGACATCAGTGATATTTGTACTGTGTATGGCAAAGGGAGCACAATAGTGACTTTCCTTACCAGAAAACAACTCTTGCTCGTAGGACCAGAAACTGCATGTGATTGAACTCCATTTAGGACTGGGAAACAAACGATAGCTTGCCTTACAAAAAACACACTCTGATTTGAGAAAAGAGCACTCTTCTACTCTACTGTGTTTCCTATGGGGTCCAAACAGTGAGCTTGCTCAGAACAAAAGAACTGTGCTTCCTACACACACGGCCATATCTAGTTCAATTCTGCTTAGGAACCTGACAAGAACAGTAGATCCTCTTCAGTCCAATACACTGCACTTGCTGGGAACAAACGCGAGTGCTATTTGCACTGTGTATGGCAATGACAGCGCAATAGTGACTCTCCTTACCAGAAAACAACTCTTGCTCGTAGGAACACAAACTGCATGTGATTCAACGCCATTTCGGACTGGGAAACCAATGCTAGCTCGCCTTACAAGAAACACTCTCTGCTTTTTAGAAAAGAGCACTCTTCTACTCTACTGTGTTTCCTATGGGGTCCAAACAGTGAGTTTGCTCAGAACAAAAGAACTGTGCTTCCTACACACATGGACCATATCTAGTTCAACTCTGGTTAGGAAACTGACAAGAACAGTAGCTCCTATTCAGTCCAATACACTGTACATGTTGGGAACAGGCACGAGGGCTATTTGCACTGTGTATGGCATTTGGAGCACAATAGTGACTCTTCTTACCAGAAAACAACTCTTGCTCATAGGACCAAAAACTGCATGTGACTCAAATCCATTTAGGACTGGGAAACAAACGTGAGCTCGCCTTACAAGAAACACACTCTGCTTTATAGAAAAGAGCACTCTTCTACTCTACTGTGTTACCTATAGGGCCAGAACAGTGGCTTGCTCAGAACATTATAACTGTGCTTCCTAAACACACGGGCCATATCTAGTTCAACTCTGCTTAGGAAACTGACAAGAACAGTAGCTCCTCTTCAGTTCGATACACTGTACTTGCTGGGAACAGGCGCGAGTGCTATTTGCACTGTGTATTGCAAAGGGAGCGCAATAGTGACTTTCCTTACCAGAAAACAACTCTTGCTCGTGGGACCAGAAACTGCATGTGATTCAACTCCATTTAGGACTGGGAAACAAACGATAGCTTGCCTTACAAAAATCACACTCTGCTTTTGAGAAAAGAGCACTCTTCTACTCTACTGTGTTTCCTTTTGGGTCCGAACAGTGAGCTTGCTCAGAAGAAAAGAACTGTGCTTTCTACACACATGGCCATATCTAGTTCAATTCTGCTTAGGAACCTGACAAGAACAGTAGATCCTCTTCAGTCCAATACACTGTATTTGCTGCGAACAGATGCCAGTGGTATTTGTCCTGTGTATGGCAATGGCAGCGCAATAGTGAATCTTCTTACCAGAAAACAACTCTTGCTCGTAGTACCAGAAACTGCATGGGATTCAACTCCATTTAGGACTGTGGAACAAACGCTAGCTCGCCTTACAAGAAACACACTCTGCTTTAGAGAAAAGAGCACTCTTCTACTCTACTGTGTTTCCTATGGGGTCCAAACAGTGAGCTTGCTCAGGACAAAGAACTGTGCTTCCTACACACACGGATATTATCTAGTTCAACTCTGCGTAGGAAACTGACAAGAACAGTAGCACCTATTCAGTCCAATACACTGTACTTGCTGGGAACAGACGAAGTGCTATTTGCACTGTGTGTGGCAATGGGAGCACAATGTGACTTTCTTACCATAAAACAACTCTTGCTCGTAGGACCAGAAACTGCATGTGATTCCACTCCATTTAGGACTGGGAAATAAATGCTAGCTCGCCTTACAAGAAACACACTCTGCTTTAGAGAAAAGAGCACTCTTCTACTCTACTGTGTTTCCTATGGGGTGCAAACAGAGAGCTTGCTCAGAACAAAAGAACTGTACTTCCTACACACAAGGACCATATGTAGTTCAACTCTGCTTAGGAAACCGACAAGAACAGTAGCTCCTATTCAGTCCAATACACTGTACTTGTTGGGGAAAAGACGCGAGTGCTATTTGCCCTGTGTATGGCAATGGGAGCGCAATAGTGACTTTCCTTACCAGAAAACAACTCTTGCTCGTAGGACCAGAAAATACATGTGATTCAACTCCATTTAGGACTGGGAAACAAATGATAGCTTGCCTTACAAAAACACACTCTGCTTTTGAGAAAAGAGCACTCTTCTATCTACTGTGTTTCCTATGTGGTCCGAACAGTGAGCTTGCTCAGAACAAAAGAACTGTGCTTCCTACACACACGGCCATATCTAGTTCAATTCTGCTTAGGAACCTGACAAGAACAGTAGATCCTCTTCAGTCCAATACACTGCACTTGCTGGGAACAAACGCGAGTGCTATTTGCACTGTGTATGGCAATGACAGCGCAATAGTGACTCTCCTTACCAGAAAACAACTCTTGCTCGTAGGAACACAAACTGCATGTGATTCAACGCCATTTCGGACTGGGAAACCAATGCTAGCTCGCCTTACAAGAAACACTCTCTGCTTTTTAGAAAAGAGCACTCTTCTACTCTACTGTGTTTCCTATGGGGTCCAAACAGTGAGCTTGCTCAGAACAAAAGAACTGTGCTTCCTACACACATGGACCATATCTAGTTCAACTCTGGTTAGGAAACTGACAAGAACAGTAGCTCCTATTCAGTCCAATACACTGTACATGTTGGGAACAGGCACGAGTGCTATTTGCACTGTGTATGGCATTTGGAGCACAATAGTGACTCTTCTTACCAGAAAACAACTCTTGCTCATAGGACCAAAAACTGCATGTGACTCAAATCCATTTAGGACTGGGAAACAAACGTGAGCTCGCCTTACAAGAAACACACTCTGCTTTATAGAAAAGAGCACTCTTCTACTCTACTGTGTTACCTATAGGGCCAGAACAGTGGCTTGCTCAGAACATTATAACTGTGCTTCCTAAACACACGGGCCATATCTAGTTCAACTCTGCTTAGGAAACTGACAAGAACAGTAGCTCCTCTTCAGTTCGATACACTGTACTTGCTGGGAACAGGCGCGAGTGCTATTTGCACTGTGTATTGCAAAGGGAGCGCAATAGTGACTTTCCTTACCAGAAAACAACTCTTGCTCGTGGGACCAGAAACTGCATGTGATTCAACTCCATTTAGGACTGGGAAACAAACGATAGCTTGCCTTACAAAAATCACACTCTGCTTTTGAGAAAATAGCACTCTTCTACTCTACTGTGTTTCCTTTTGGGTCTGAACAGTGAGCTTGCTCAGAAGAAAAGAACTGTGCTTTCTACACACATGGCCATATCTAGTTCAATTCTGCTTAGGAACCTGACAAGAACAGTAGATCCTCTTCAGTCCAATACACTGTATTTGCTGCGAACAGATGCCAGTGGTATTTGTCCTGTGTATGGCAATGGCAGCGCAATAGTGAATCTTCTTACCAGAAAACAACTCTTGCTCGTAGTACCAGAAACTGCATGGGATTCAACTCCATTTAGGACTGTGGAACAAACGCTAGCTCGCCTTACAAGAAACACACTCTGCTTTAGAGAAAAGAGCACTCTTCTACTCTACTGTGTTTCCTATGGGGTCCAAACAGTGAGCTTGCTCAGGACAAAGAACTGTGCTTCCTACACACACGGATATTATCTAGTTCAACTCTGCGTAGGAAACTGACAAGAACAGTAGCACCTATTCAGTCCAATACACTGTACTTGCTGGGAACAGACGAAGTGCTATTTGCACTGTGTGTGGCAATGGGAGCACAATGTGACTTTCTTACCATAAAACAACTCTTGCTCGTAGGACCAGAAACTGCATGTGATTCCACTCCATTTAGGACTGGGAAATAAATGCTAGCTCGCCTTACAAGAAACACACTCTGCTTTAGAGAAAAGAGCACTCTTCTACTCTACTGTGTTTCCTATGGGGTGCAAACAGAGAGCTTGCTCAGAACAAAAGAACTGTACTTCCTACACACAAGGACCATATGTAGTTCAACTCTGCTTAGGAAACCGACAAGAACAGTAGCTCCTATTCAGTCCAATACACTGTACTTGTTGGGGAAAAGACGCGAGTGCTATTTGCCCTGTGTATGGCAATGGGAGCGCAATAGTGACTTTCCTTACCAGAAAACAACTCTTGCTCGTAGGACCAGAAAATACATGTGATTCAACTCCATTTAGGACTGGGAAACAAATGATAGCTTGCCTTACAAAAACACACTCTGCTTTTGAGAAAAGAGCATTCTTCTACTCTACTGTGTTTCCTATGGGGTCCGAACAGTGAGCTTGCTCAGAACAAAAGAACTGTGCTTTCTACACACACGGCCATATCTACTTCAATTCTGCTTAGGAACCTGACAAGAACAGTAGATCCTCTTCAGTCCAATACACTGTACTTACTGGGAACAGACGCCAGTGCTATTTGTCCTGTGTATGGCAATGGCAGCGCAATAGTGACTATTCTTACCATAAAATAACTCTTGCTCGTAGAACCAGAAACTGCATGTGATTCCATTCCATTTAGGACTGGGAAACAAACGCTAGCTCGCCTTACAAGAAACACACTCTGCTTTTGAGAAAAGAGCACTCTTCTACTCTACTGTGTTTCCTATGGGGTCCAAACAGTGAGCTTGCTCAGAACAAAAGAACTGTGCTTCCTACACACATAGACCATATCTATTTCAACTCTGCTTAGGAAACTGACAAGAGCAGTAGCTCCTCTTCAGTCCAATACACTGTACTTGCTGGGAACAGACACGAGTGCTATTTGCACTGTGTATGGCATTTGGAGCGCAATAGTGACTCTTCTTACCAGAAAACAACTCTTGCTCGTAGGACCAAAAACTGTCTGTGACTCAACTCCATTTAGGACTGGGAAACAAACGCGAGCTCGCCTTACAAGAAACACACTCTGCTTTAGAGAAAAGAGCACTCTTCTCCTCTACTGTGTTTCCTATAGGTCCAGAAAAGTGAGCTTGCTCAGAACAAAAGAACTGTGCTTCCTACACACACGGGCCATATCTAGTTCAACTCTGCTTAGGAAACTGACAAGAACAGTAGCTCCTCTTCAGTCCCATACACTGTACTTGCTGGGAACAGACGCGAGTGCTATTTGCACTGTGTATGGCAATGAGAGCGCAATAGTGACTTTCCTTACCAGAAAACAACTCTTGCTCGTAGGACAAAAAACTGCATGTGACTCAACTCCATTTAGGACTGGGAAACAAACTCTAGCTCGCCTTACAAGAAACACACTCTGCTTTTGAGAAAAGAGCAGTATTCTACTCTAATGTGTTTCCTATGGGGTCCAAACAGTGAGCTTGCTCAGAACAAAAGAACTGTGCTTCCTACACACACGGTCCATATGTAGTTCAACTCTGCTTAGGAAACTGACAAGAACAATAGCTCCTCTTCAGTCCAATACACTGCACTTGCTGGGAACAGACGCGAGTGCTATTTGCACTGTGTATGGCAATGAGAGCGCAATAGTGACTTTCCTTACCAGAAAACAACTCTTTCACGTAGGACCTGAAACTGCATGTGATTCAACGCCATTTAGGACTGGGAAACAAAAGCTATCTCGCCTTACATGAAACACACTCTGCTTTTGAAAAGAGCACTCTTCTACTCTACTGTGTTTCCTATGGGGTCCAAACAGTGAGCTTGCTCAGAACAAAAGAACTGTGCTTCCTACACACATGGACCATATCTAGCTCAACTCTGCTTATGAAACTGATAAGAACAGCAGCTCCTCTTCAGTCTAATACACGGTAATTCCTGGGAACAGAGGCAAGTGCTATTTGCCCTGTGTATGGCAATGACAGCGCAATAGTGACTTTCCTTACCAGAAAACAACTCTTGCTCTTAGGAACACAAACTGCATGTGATTCAACGCCATTTAGGACTGGGAAACAAATGCTAGCTCGCCTTACAAGAAACACTCTCTGCTTTTAGAAAAGAGCACTCTTCTACACTACTGCATTTCCTATGGGGTCCAAACAGTGAGCTTGCTCAGAACAAAAGAACTGTGCTTCCTACACACATGGACCATATCTAGTTCAACTCTGCTTAGGAAACTGACAAGCACAGTAGCTCCTCTTCAGTCCCATACACTGTACTTGCTGGGAACAGACGCGAGTGCTATTTGCACTGTGTATGGCAATGAGAGCACAATAGTGACTTTCCTTACCAGAAAACAACTCTTGCTCTTAGGACAAAAAACTGCATGTGACTCAACTCCATTTAGGACTGGGAAACAAATGATAGCTTGCCTTACAAAAACACACTCTGCTTTTGAGAAAAGAGCATTCTTCTACTCTACTGTGTTTCCTATGGGGTCCAAACAGTGAGCTTGCTCAGAACAAAAGAACTGTGCTTCCTACACACACGGTCCATATGTAGTTCAACTCTGCTTAGGAAACTGACAAGAACAATAGCTCCTCTTCAGTCCAATACACTGCACTTGCTGGGAACAGACGCGAGTGCTATTTGCACTGTGTATGGCAATGAGAGCACAATAGTGACTTTCCTTACCAGAAAACAACTCTTTCACGTAGGACCTGAAACTGCATGTGATTCAACGACATTTAGGACTGGGAAACAAAAGCTATCTCGCCTTACATGAAACACACTCTGCTTTTGAAAAGAGCACTCTTCTACTCTACTGTGTTTCCTATGGGGTCCAAACAGTGAGCTTGCTCAGAACAAAAGAACTGTGCTTCCTACACACATAGACCATATCTAGCTCAACTCTGCTTAGGAAACTGACAAGAACAGTAGCTCCTATTCAGTCCAATACACTGTACTTGTTGGGGAAAAGACGCGAGTGCTATTTGCCCTGTGTATGGCAATGGGAGCGCAATAGTGACTTTCCTTACCAGAAAACAACTCTTGCTCGTAGGACCAGAAAATACATGTGATTCAACTCCATTTAGGACTGGGAAACAAATGATAGCTTGCCTTACAAAAACACACTCTGCTTTTGAGAAAAGAGCATTCTTCTACTCTACTGTGTTTCCTATGGGGTCCGAACAGTGAGCTTGCTCAGAACAAAAGAACTGTGCTTTCTACACACACGGCCATATCTAGTTCAATTCTGCTTAGGAACCTGACAAGAACAGTAGATCCTCTTCAGTCCAATACACTGTACTTACTGGGAACAGACGCCAGTGCTATTTGTCCTGTGTATGGCAATGGCACCGCCATAGTGACTATTCTTACCATAAAACAACTCTTGCTCGTAGAACCAGAAACTGCATGTGATTCCATTCCATTTAGGACTGGGAAACAAACGCTAGCTCGCCTTACAAGAAACACACTCTGCTTTTGAGAAAAGAGCACTCTTCTACTCTACTGTGTTTCCTATGGGGTCCAAACAGTGAGCTTGCTCAGAACAAAAGAACTGTGCTTCCTACACACATGGACCATATCTATTTCAACTCTGCTTAGGAAACTGACAAGAGCAGTAGCTCCTCTTCAGTCCAATACACTGTACTTGCTGGGAACAGACACGAGTGCTATTTGCACTGTGTATGGCATTTGGAGCGCAATAGTGACTCTTCTTACCAGAAAACAACTCTTGCTCGTAGGACCAAAAACTGTCTGTGACTCAACTCCATTTAGGACTGGGAAACAAACGCGAGCTCGCCTTACAAGAAACACACTCTGCTTTAGAGAAAAGAGCACTCTTCTCCTCTACTGTGTTTCCTATAGGTCCAGAAAAGTGAGCTTGCTCAGAACAAAAGAACTGTGCTTCCTACACACACGGGCCATATCTAGTTCAACTCTGCTTAGGAAACTGACAAGAACAGTAGCTCCTCTTCAGTCCCATACACTGTACTTGCTGGGAACAGACGCGAGTGCTATTTGCACTGTGTATGGCAATGAGAGCGCAATAGTGACTTTCCTTACCAGAAAACAACTCTTGCTCGTAGGACAAAAAACTGCATGTGACTCAACTCCATTTAGGACTGGGAAACAAACTCTAGCTCGCCTTACAAGAAACACACTCTGCTTTTGAGAAAAGAGCAGTATTCTACTCTAATGTGTTTCCTATGGGGTCCAAACAGTGAGCTTGCTCAGAACAAAAGAACTGTGCTTCCTACACACACGGTCCATATGTAGTTCAACTCTGCTTAGGAAACTGACAAGAACAATAGCTCCTCTTCAGTCCAATACACTGCACTTGCTGGGAACAGACGCGAGTGCTATTTGCACTGTGTATGGCAATGAGAGCGCAATAGTGACTTTCCTTACCAGAAAACAACTCTTTCACGTAGGACCTGAAACTGCATGTGATTCAACGCCATTTAGGACTGGGAAACAAAAGCTATCTCGCCTTACATGAAACACACTCTTCTTTTGAAAAGAGCACTCTTCTACTCTACTGTGTTTCCTATGGGGTCCAAACAGTGAGCTTGCTCAGAACAAAAGAACTGTGCTTCCTACACACATGGAACATATCTAGCTCAACTCTGCTTATGAAACTGATAAGAACAGCAGCTCCTCTTCAGTCTAATACACTGTAATTGCTGGGAACAGAGGCGAGTGCTATTTGCCCTGTGTATGGCAATGACAGCGCAATAGTGACTTTCCTTACCAGAAAACAACTCTTGCTCTTAGGAACACAAACTGCATGTGATTCAACGCCATTTAGGACTGGGAAACAAATGCTAGCTCGCCTTACAAGAAACACTCTCTGCTTTTAGAAAAGAGCACTCTTCTACACTACTGCATTTCCTATGGGGTCCAAACAGTGAGCTTGCTCAGAACAAAAGAACTGTGCTTCCTACACACATGGACCATATCTAGTTCAACTCTGCTTAGGAAACTGACAAGCACAGTAGCTCCTCTTCAGTCCCATACACTGTACTTGCTGGGAACAGACGCGAGTGCTATTTGCACTGTGTATGGCAATGAGAGCGCAATAGTGACTTTCCTTACCAGAAAACAACTCTTGCTCCTAGCACAAAAAACTGCATGTGACTCAACTCCATTTAGGACTGGGAAACAAACGCGAGCTCGCCTTACAAGAAACACACTCTGCTTTTGAGAAAAGAGCAGTATTCTACTCTAATGTGTTTCCTATGGGGTCCAAACAGTGAGCTTGCTCAGAACAAAAGAACTGTGCTTCCTACACACACGGACCCTATGTAGTTCAAATCTGCTTAGGAAACTGACAAGAACAGTAGCTCCTCTTCAGTCCAATACACTGCACTTGCTGGGAACAGACGCGAGTGCTATTTGCACTGTGTATGGCAATGACAGCGCAATAGTGACTCTCCTTACCAGAAAACAACTCTTGCTCATAGGAACACAAACTGCATGTGATTCAATGCCATTTCGGACTGGGAAACAAATGCTAGCTTGCCTTACAATAAACACTCTCTGCTTTTTAGAAAAGAGCACTCTTCTACTCTACTGTGTTTCTTATGGGGTCCAAACAGTGAGCTTGCTCAGAACAAAAGAACTGTGCTTCCTACACACATGGACCATATCTAGTTCAACTCTGGTTAGGAAACTGACAAGAACAGTAGCTCCTATTCAGTCCAATACACTGTACATGTTGGGAACAGGCACGAGTGCTATTTGCACTGTGTGGCATTTGGAGCACAATAGTGACTCTTCTTACCAGAAAACAACTCTTGCTCATAGGACTAAAAACTGCATGTGACTCAAATCCATTTAGGACTGGGAAACAAACGTGAGCTCGCCTTACAAGAAACACACTCTGCTTTATAGAAAAGAGCACTCTTCTACTCTACTGTGTTTCCTATAGGGCCAGAACAGTGGCTTGCTCAGAACATTATAACTGTGCTTCCTAAACACACGGGCCATATCTAGTTCAACTCTGCTTAGGAAACTGACAAGAACAGTAGCTCCTCTTCAGTCCGATACACTGTACTTGCTGGGAACAGACGCGAGTGCTATTTGCACTGTGTATTGCAAAGGGAGCGCAATAGTGACTTTCCTTACCAGAAAACAACTCTTGCTCGTGGGACCAGAAACTGCATGTGATTCAACTCCATTTAGGACTGGGAAACAAACGATAGCTTGCCTTACAAAAATCACACTCTGCTTTTGAGAAAATAGCACTCTTCTACTCTACTGTGTTTCCTTTTGGGTCCGAACAGTGAGCTTGCTCAGAAGAAAAGAACTGTGCTTTCTACACACATGGCCATATCTAGTTCAATTCTGCTTAGGAACCTGACAAGAACAGTAGATCCTCTTCAGTCCAATACACTGTATTTGCTGCGAACAGATGCCAGTGCTATTTGTCCTGTGTATGGCAATGGCAGCGCAATAGTGAATCTTCTTACCAGAAAACAACTCTTGCTCGTATTACCAGAAACTGCATGGGATTCAACTCCATTTAGGACTGTGGAACAAACGCTAGCTCGCCTTACAAGAAACACACTCTGCTTTAGAGAAAAGAGCACTCTTCTACTCTACTGTGTTTCCTATGGGGTCCAAACAGTGAGCTTGCTCAGAACAAAAGAACTGTGCTTCCTACACACACGGATATTATCTAGTTCAACTCTGCGTAGGAAACTGACAAGAACAGTAGCACCTATTCAGTCCAATACACTGTACTTGCTGGGAACAGACGAAGTGCTATTTGCACTGTGTGTGGCAATGGGAGCGCAATGTGACTTTCCTTACCATAAAACAACTCTTGCTCGTAGGACCAGAAACTGCATGTGATTCCACTCCATTTAGGACTGGGAAACAAATGCTAGCTCGCCTTACAAGAAACACACTCTGCTTTAGAGAAAAGAGCACTCTTCTACTCTACTGTGTTTCCTATGGGGTCCAAACAGAGAGCTTGCTCAGAACAAAAGAACTGTGCTTCCTACACACAAGGACCATATGTAGTTCAACTCTGCTTAGGAAACTGAGAATAACAGTAGCTCCTATTCAGTCCAATACACTGTACTTGTTGGGGAAAAGACGCGAGTGCTATTTGCCCTGTGTATGGCAATGGGAGCGCAATAGTGACTTTCCTTACCAGAAAACAACTCTTGCTCGTAGGACCAGAAAATACATGTGATTCAACTCCATTTAGGACTGGGAAACAAATGATAGCTTGCCTTACAAAAACACACTCTGCTTTTGAGAAAAGAGCATTCTTCTACTCTACTGTGTTTCCTATGGGGTCCGAACAGTGAGCTTGCTCAGAACAAAAGAACTGTGCTTTCTACACACACGGCCATATCTAGTTCAATTCTGCTTAGGAACCTGACAAGAACAGTAGATCCTCTTCAGTCCAATACACTGTACTTACTGGGAACAGACGCCAGTGCTATTTGTCCTGTGTATGGCAATGGCAGCGCAATAGTGACTATTCTTACCATAAAACAACTCTTACTCGTAGAACCAGAAACTGCATGTGATTCCATTCCATTTAGGACTGGGAAACAAACGCTAGCTCGCCTTACAAGAAACACACTCTGCTTTTGAGAAAAGAGCACTCTTCTGCTCTACTGTGTTTCCTATGGGGTCCAAACAGTGAGCTTGCTCAGAACAAAAGAACTGTGCTTCCTACACACATAGACCATATCTAGCTCAACTCTGCTTAGGAAACTGACAAGAACAGTAGCTCCTATTCAGTCCAATACACTGTACTTGTTGGGGAAAAGACGCGAGTGCTATTTGCCCTGTGCATGGCAATGGGAGCGCAATAGTGACTTTCCTTACCAGAAAACAACTCTTGCTCGTAGGACCAGAAAATACATGTGATTCAACTCCATTTAGGACTGGGAAACAAATGATAGCTTGCCTTACAAAAACACACTCTGCTTTTGAGAAAAGAGCATTCTTCTACTCTACTGTGTTTCCTATGGGGTCCGAACAGTGAGCTTGCTCAGAACAAAAGAACTGTGCTTTCTACACACACGGCCATATCTAGTTCAATTCTGCTTAGGAACCTGACAAGAACAGTAGATCCTCTTCAGTCCAATACACTGTACTTACTGGGAACAGACGCCAGTGCTATTTGTCCTGTGTATGGCAATGGCACCGCCATAGTGACTATTCTTACCATAAAACAACTCTTGCTCGTAGAACCAGAAACTGCATGTGATTCCATTCCATTTAGGACTGGGAAACAAACGCTAGCTCGCCTTACAAGAAACACACTCTGCTTTTGAGAAAAGAGCACTCTTCTACTCTACTGTGTTTCCTATGGGGTCCAAACAGTGAGCTTGCTCAGAACAAAAGAACTGTGCTTCCTACACACATGGACCATATCTATTTCAACTCTGCTTAGGAAACTGACAAGAGCAGTAGCTCCTCTTCAGTCCAATACACTGTACTTGCTGGGAACAGACACGAGTGCTATTTGCACTGTGTATGGCATTTGGAGCGCAATAGTGACTCTTCTTACCAGAAAACAACTCTTGCTCGTAGGGACCAAAAACTGTCTGTGACTCAACTCCATTTAGGACTGGGAAACAAACGCGAGCTCGCCTTACAAGAAACACACTCTGCTTTAGAGAAAAGAGCACTCTTCTCCTCTACTGTGTTTCCTATAGGTCCAGAAAAGTGAGCTTGCTCAGAACAAAAGAACTGTGCTTCCTACACACACGGGCCATATCTAGTTCAACTCTGCTTAGGAAACTGACAAGAACAGTAGCTCCTCTTCAGTCCCCATACACTGTACTTGCTGGGAACAGACGCGAGTGCTATTTGCACTGTGTATGGCAATGAGAGCGCAATAGTGACTTTCCTTACCAGAAAACAACTCTTGCTCGTAGGACAAAAAACTGCATGTGACTCAACTCCATTTAGGACTGGGAAACAAACTCTAGCTCGCCTTACAAGAAACACACTCTGCTTTTGAGAAAAGAGCAGTATTCTACTCTAATGTGTTTCCTATGGGGTCCAAACAGTGAGCTTGCTCAGAACAAAAGAACTGTGCTTCCTACACACACGGTCCATATGTAGTTCAACTCTGCTTAGGAAACTGACAAGAACAATAGCTCCTCTTCAGTCCAATACACTGCACTTGCTGGGAACAGACGCGAGTGCTATTGCCACTGTGTATGGCAATGAGAGCGCAATAGTGACTTTCCTTACCAGAAAACAACTCTTTCACGTAGGACCTGAAACTGCATGTGATTCAACGCCATTTAGGACTGGGAAACAAAAGCTATCTCGCCTTACATGAAACACACTCTTCTTTTGAAAAGAGCACTCTTCTACTCTACTGTGTTTCCTATGGGGTCCAAACAGTGAGCTTGCTCAGAACAAAAGAACTGTGCTTCCTACACACATGGAACATATCTAGCTCAACTCTGCTTATGAAACTGATAAGAACAGCAGCTCCTCTTCAGTCTAATACACTGTAATTGCTGGGAACAGAGGCGAGTGCTATTTGCCCTGTGTATGGCAATGACAGCGCAATAGTGACTTTCCTTACCAGAAAACAACTCTTGCTCTTAGGAACACAAACTGCATGTGATTCAACGCCATTTAGGACTGGGAAACAAATGCTAGCTCGCCTTACAAGAAACACTCTCTGCTTTTAGAAAAGAGCACTCTTCTACACTACTGCATTTCCTATGGGGTCCAAACAGTGAGCTTGCTCAGAACAAAAGAACTGTGGCTTCCTACACACATGGACCATATCTAGTTCAACTCTGCTTAGGAAACTGACAAGCACAGTAGCTCCTCTTCAGTCCCATACACTGTACTTGCTGGGAACAGACGCGAGTGCTATTTGCACTGTGTATGGCAATGAGAGCGCAATAGTGACTTTCCTTACCAGAAAACAACTCTTGCTCGTAGCAGAAAAAACTGCATGTGACTCAACTCCATTT
>NW_026737365.1:0-43000 GCF_949786415.1 Peromyscus eremicus | reverse complement strand
AGTAGAGTATAACAGTGCTCTTTTCTCAAAAGCAGAGTGTGTTTCTTGTAAGGCGAGGTAGCGTTTGTTTCCCAGTACTAAATGGAGATGAATCACATGCAGTTTCTGGTCCTATGAGCAAGATTTGTTTTCTGGTAAGGAGAGTCACTATTGTGCTCCCATTGCCTTATGCAGTGCAAATAGCACTCTTGTCTGTTTCCAGCAAGTACAGTGTATTGGACTGAAGAGGAGCTGCTGTTTTTGTCAGTTTCCTAAGCAGAGTTGAACTAGATATGGCCCGTGTGTGTAGGAAGCAGAGTTCTTTTGTTGTGAGCAAGCTTACTGTTCTGGCCCTATG
Organism: Peromyscus eremicus; assembly: GCF_949786415.1. Classification (NCBI taxonomy): domain Eukaryota; kingdom Metazoa; phylum Chordata; class Mammalia; order Rodentia; family Cricetidae; genus Peromyscus; species Peromyscus eremicus. The sequence continues at coordinate 42,663 of NW_026737365.1, read as the reverse complement.
GGAAACACAGTAGAGTAGAAGAGTGCTCTTTTCTCAAAAGCAGAGTGTGTTTCTTGTAAGGAGAGTTTGCGTTTGTTTTCCAGTCCTAAATGGAGTTGAATCAAATGCAGTTTTTGGTCCTATGAGCAAGAGTTCTTTTCTGGTAAGAAAAGTCACTATTGTGCTCCCATTGCCATACACAGTGCAAATAGCACTGGCGTCTGTTCCCAGGATGTACAGTGTATTTGACTGAAGAGGAGCTACTGTTCTTGTCAGTTTCCTAATCAGAGTTGAACTAGATATGGCACGTGAGTATAGGAAGCACAGTTCTTTTGTTCTGAGCAAGCTAACTGTTCGGATCCCATAGGAAACACAGTAGAGTAGAAGAGTGCCCTTTCTAAAAAGCAGAGTGTGCTTCTTGTAAGGCGAGCTAGTGTTTGTTTCCCCATCAGAAATGGAGTTGAATCCCATGCAGTTTCTGCTCCTACGAGAAAGAGTTGTTTTCTGGTAAGAAGAGTCACTATTGTGCTCCCATTGCCATACCAAGACCAAATAGCACTCGCGACTGTTCCCAGCAAGTACAGTGCATTGGACTGAATAGGAGCTACTGTTCTTGTCAGTTTCCTAAGCAAAGTTGAACTAGATATGGCCCCTGTGTGTAGGAAGCACAGTTCTTTTGTTCTGAGCAAGTTCACTGTTCTGTCCCTATACGAAACACAGTAGAGTAGAAGAGTGCTCATTTCTCAAAAGCAGAGTGTGTTTTTTTGGAAGGTGAGCCTGCGTTTGTTTCCCAGTCCTAAATGGAGTTGAATCACATGCAGTTTCTGGTCCTACGAGCAAGAGTTTTTTTCTGGTAAGAAGAGTCACTATTGTGCTTCCATTGTCATAACAAGGCAAATAGCACTGGCGTCTGCTCCTAGCATATACAGTGTATTGGACTGCAGTGGAGCTACTGTTTTTGTCAGTTTCCTCAGCAGAATTGAATTAGATATGGCCGTGTTTGTAGGAAGCACATTTCTTTTGTTCTGAGCAAGCTCACTGTTAAGACCCCTTAGGAAACACAGTAGAGTAGAAGAGTGTTCTTTTCTCAAAAGCAGAGTGTGTTTCTTGTAAGGGGAGGTAGCGTTTGTTTCCCAGTACTAAATGGAGATTAATCACATGCAGTTTCTGGTCCTACGAGCAAGAGTTGTTTTCTGGTAAGAAGAGTCACTATTGTGCTCCCATTGTCATAACAGGGCAAATAGCACTGGCGTCTGTTCCTAGCATGTACAGTGTATTGGACTGAAGTGGAGCTACTGTTCTTGTCAGTTTCCTAAGCAGAATTGAAATAGATATGGCTGTTTGTGTAGGAAGCACAGTTCTTTTTTTCTGAGCATGCTCACTGTTCTGGCCCTATAGGAAACACAGTAGAGTAGAAGAGTGCTCTTTTCTCAAAAGCAGAAAGTGTTTCTTGTAAGGCAAGGTAGCGTTTGTTTCCCAGTACTCAATGGAGATGAATCACATGCAGTTTCCCGTCCTATGAGCAAGAGTTGTTTCCATTGCCTTATGCAGTGCAAATAGCACTCTTGTCTGTTCCCAGCAAGTACAGTGTATTGGACTTTAGAGAAGCTACTGTTCTTGTCAGTTTCCTAAGCAGAGTTGATCTAGATATGGCCCGTGTGTGTAGGAAGCACAGTTCTTTTGTTCTGAGCAAGCTCACTGTTCGGACCCAATAGGAAATACAGTAGAGTAGAAGAGTGCTCTTTTCTCAAAAGCAGAGTGTGTTTCTTGTAAGGTGAGCTAGCGTTTGTTTCCCAGTAATAAATGGAGTTGAATCACATGCAGGTTCTGGTCGTACGAGTAAGAGTTGTTTTATGGTAAGAAGAGTCACTATTGTGCTCCCATTGTTATACACAGGGCAAATAGCACTGGTGTCTGTTCCCAGCATGTACAGTGTATTGGACTGAAGAGGATCTACTTTTCTTGCAGTTTCCTAACCAGAATTGAACTAGATATGGCCCGTGTGTGTAGGAAGCACAGTTCTTTTGTTCTGAGCATGCTCACTGTTCTGGCCCTATAGGAATCACAGTAGAATAGAAGAGTGCTCTTTTCTCAAAAGCAGAGTGTGTTTATTTTAAGGCGAGCTAGCGTTTGTTTCCCAGTCTTAAATGGAGTTGAATCACATGCAGTTTCTGGTCCTATGAGCAAGAGTTGTTTTCTGGTAAGAAAAGTCACTATTGCGCTCCTATTGCCATACACAGTGCAAACAGCACTCGCGTCTGTTCGTTTTTAGAACAGTGTATTGGACTGAAGAGGATATACTCTTCTTGTCAGTTTACTAAGCAGAGTTGAACCACATATGGCCCGTGTGTTAGCAAGCACAGTTCTTCTGTTCTGAGCAAGCTCACTGTTCGGACCCCATAGGAAACACCATAGAGAAGAAGAGTGCCCTTTTTTCAAAAGGAGAGTGTGTTTCTTGTAAGGCGAGCTAGCGTTTGTTTCCCCATCCTAAATGGAGTTGAATCACATGCAGTTTTTGTTCCTATGAGCAAGAGTTGTTTTCTGGTAAGAAGAGTCACTATTGTGCTCCCATTGTCTTACAAAGTACAAATGGCACTGGCGTCTGTTTCGATCAAGTACAGTGTATTGGACTGAAGAGGATCTACACTTCTTGTCAGTTTCCTAAGCAGAATTGAACTAGATATGGCCGTGTGTGTAGGAAGCACAGTTCTTTTGTTGTGAGCAAGCTCACTGATCTGGCCCTATGGGAAACACTGTAGAGTAGAAGAGTGCTCCTTTCTCAAAAGCAGAGTGTGTTTCTTGTAAGGCTAGCTTGCGTTTGTTTTCCAGTCCTAAATGGAGTTAAATCACATGCAGTTTTTGGTCCTATGAGCAAGAGTCGTTTTCTGGAAAGGAAAGTCACTATTGCGCTCCCATTGCCATAAACAGTACAAATAGCACTGGCTTCTCTTCCCAGCAAGTACAGTGTATTGGACTGAAGAGGAGCTACTGTTCTTGTTAATTTCCTAAGCAGAATTTAACTAGATATGGCCGGTGTGTGAAGGAAGCACAGTTCTTTTGTTCTGAGCAAGCTCACTGTTCTGGACCTATAGGAAACTCAGTAGAGTAAAAGAGTGCTCTTTTCTCAAAAGCAGAGTGTGTTTTTGTAAGGTGAGCTAGCGTTTGTTTCCCAGGCCTAAATGGAGTTGAGTCCCATGCAGTCTCTTGTCCTACGAGCAAGAGTTGTTTTCTGGTAAGAGGAGTCACTATTGCGCTTCCATTGCAATACACAGAGCAAATAGCACTGGCGTCTGTTCCCAGCAAGTACAGTGTATAGGGCTGAAGTGGAGCTACTGTTCTTGTCAGTTTCCTAAGCAGAATTGAAATAGATATGTCTGTTTGTGTAGGAAGCACAGTTCTTTTGTTCTGAGCAAGCTCACTGTTAAGACCCCATAGGAAACACAGTAGAGTAGAAGAGTGCTCTTTTCTCAAAAGCAGAGTGTGTTTCTTGTAAGGCGATGTAGCGTTTGTTCCCCAGTACTAAATGGAGATGAATCACATGCAGTTTCTGGTCCTATGAGCAAGATTTGTTTTCTGGTAAGAAGAGTCACTATTGTGCTCCCATTGCCTTATGCAGTGCAAATAGCACTCTTGTCTTTTTCCAGCAAGTACAGTGTATTGGACTGAAGAGGAGCTGCTGTTCTTGTCAGTTTCATAAGCAGAGTTGAACTAGATATGGCCCGTGTGTGTAGGAAGCACAGTTCTTTTGTTGTGAGCAAGCTTACTGTTCGGATCCCATAGGAAACACAGTAGAGTAGAAGAGTGCCCTTTTCTCAAAAGCAGAGTGTGCTTCTTGTAAGGCGACCTAGTGTTTGTTTTCCAGTCAGAAATGGAGTTGAATCCCATGCAGTTTGTGGTCCAACGAGCAAGAGTTGTTTTATGGTAAGAAGAGTCACTATTGCCCTCCCATTGCCATACACAGAGCAAATAGCACTCGCATCTGTTCCCAGAAAGTACAGTGTATTGGACTGAAAAGGAGCTACTGTTCTTGTCAGTTTCCTAAGCAGAGTTGAACTAGATATGGCCCCTGTGTGTAGGAAGCACAGTTCTTTTGTTCTCAGCAAGCTCACTTTTCTGTCCCTATAGGAAACACAGTAGAGTAGAAGAGTGCTCTTTTCTCAAAAGCAGAGTGTGTTTCTTGTAAGGTGAGCTAGCGTTTGTTTCCCAGTTCTAAATGGAGTTGAATCACATGCAGTTTCTGGTCCTACGAGCAAGAGTTGTTTTCTGGTAAGGAAAGTCACTGTGTGCTCCCATTGCCATACACAGAACAAATAGCACTTTCGTCTGTTCCCAGCAAGTACAGTGTATTGGACTGAAGAGGAGCTACTGTTCCTGTCAGTTTCCTATGCAGATTTGAACTAGATGTGGCCAGTGTGTGTAGGAAGCACAGTTCTTATGTTCTGAGCAAGCTCACTGTTCTGGCCCTATAGGAAACACAGTAGAGTAGAAGAGTGCTCTTTTCTCAAAAGCAGAGTGTGTTTCTTGTAAGGTGAGCTAGCGTTTGTTTCCCAGTACTAAATGGAGTTGAATCACATGCAGTTTCTGGTCCTACGAGCAAGGGTTGTTATGTGACAAGAGTCACTATTGCGCTCCCCTTGTCATACACAGGGCAAATAGCACTGGCGTCTGTTCCCAGCATGTACAGTGTATTGAACTGAAGAGGATCTACTGTTCTTGTCAGTTTCGTAAGCAGAATTGAACTAGATATGGACATGTGTATAGGAAGCACAGTTCTTTTGGTCTGAGCAAGCTCAATGTTTTAGCACTATAGGAAACACAGTAGAGTAGAAGAGTGCTCTTTTCTCAAAAGCATAGTGTGGTTCTTGTAGGGCGAGCTAGCGTAAGTTTCCCAGTCCTAAATGGAGTTGAATCACATGCAGTTTTTGGTCCTATGACCAGGAGTTTTTTTCTGGTAAGGAAAGTCACTATGGCATTCCCATTGCCATACACAGTGACAATAGCACTCGCGTCTGTTCCCAGCAACTACAGTGTATTGGACTGAAGAGGAGCTACTGTTCTTGTCAGTGTCCTAAGCAGAGTTCAACTAGATATGGCCGTTGTGTGAAGGAAGCACAGTTCTTTTGTTCTGAGCAAGCTAACTGTTCAGATCCCATAGGAAACACAGTAGAGTGGAAGAGTGCCCTTTTCTCAAAAGCAGAGTGTGCTTCTTGTAAGGCGACCTAGTGTTTGTTTCCCAGTCAGAAATGGTGTTGAATCCCATGCAGTTTGTGGTCCTATGAGCAAGAGTTGTTTTATGGTAAGAAGAGTCACTATTGTGCTCCCATTGCCATACACAGAGCAAATAGCACTTGCATCTGTTCCCAGATAGTACAGTGTATTGGACTGAAAAGGAGCTACTGTTCTTGTCAGTTTCCTAAGCAGAGTTGAACTAGATATGGCCCCTGTGTGTAGGGAGCACAGTTCTTTTGTTCTCAGCAAGCTCACTTTTCTGTCCCTATAGGAAACACAGTAGAGTAGAAGAGTGCTCTTTTCTCAAAAGCAGAGTGTGTTTCTTGTAAGGTGAGCTAGCGTTTGTTTCCCAGTTCTAAATGGAGTTGAATCACATGCAGTTTCTGGTCCTACGAGCAAGAGTTGTTTTCTGGTAAGAAGAATCACTATTGTGCTCCCATTGTCATAACAGGGCAAATAGCACTGGCGTCTGTTCCTAGCATGTACAGTGTATTGGATTGAAGAGGAGCTACTGTTCTTGTCAGTTTCCTAAGCAGAATTGAATTAGATATGGCCGTGTGTGTAGGAAGCACAGTTCTTTTGTTCTGAGCAAGCTCACTGTTCTGGCCCTATAGGAAACACAGTAGAGTAGAAGAGTGCTCTTTTCTCAAAAGCAGAGTGTGTTTCTTGTAAGGCGAGGTAGCGTTTGTTTCCCAGTACTAAATGGAGATGAATCACATGCAGTTTCTGGTCCTATGAGCAAGAGTTGTTTTCTGGTAAGAAGAGTCACTATTGCGCTCCCATTGCCATACACAGTGCAAATAGCACTGGCGTCTGTTCCCAGCATGTACAGTGTATTCGACTGAAGAGGAGCTACTGTTCTTGTCAGTTTCCTAAGCAGAGTTGAACTAGATATGGCCGGTGTGTGAAGGAAGCACAGTTCTTTTGTTCTGAGCAAGCTCACTGTTCTGGCCCTATAGGAAACACAGTAGAGTAGTTGAGTGCTCTTTTCTCAAAAGCAGAGTGTGTTTCTTGGAAGGTGAGCTAGCGTTTGTTTCCCAGTCCTAAAAGGAGTTAAATCACATGCAGTTTCTGGTCCTACGAGCAAGAGATGTTTCCTGGTAAGAAGAGTCACTATTGTGCTCCCATTGTCTTATGCAGTGCAAATAGCACTGTTGTCTGTTCCCAGCAAGTACAGTTAATTGGACAGAAGAGGAGCTACTGTTCTTGTCAGTTTCCTAAGCAGAGTTGAACTAGATATGGCCCGTGTGTGTAGGAAGCACAGTTCTTTTGTTTTGAGCAAGCTAACTGTTCGTATTTCTTAGGAAACACAGTAGAGTAGAAGAGTGCCCTTTTCTCAAAAGCAGAGTGTGCTTCTTATAAGACGAGCTAGTGTTTGTTTCCCAGTCAGAAATGGAGTTGAATCCTGTGCAGTTTCTGGTCCAAGTGCAAGAATTGTTTTCTGGTAAGAAGAGTCACTATTGCGCTCCCATTGCCATACACAGAGCAAATAGCACTTGCGTCTGTTCCCAGCAAGTACAGTGTATTGGACTGAAGAGGAGCCACTGTTCTTGTCAGTTTCCTAAGGAGAGTTGAAATAGATATGGCCCAGGTGTGTCGGAAGCACAGTTCTTTTGTTCTGAGCAAGCTCACTGTTCGAACCCCATAGAAAGCACAGTAGAGTAGAAGAGTGTCTTTTCTCAAAAGCAGAGTGTGTTTCTTGTAAGGCGAGCTAGCGTTTGTTTCCCAGTGCTAAATGGAGTTGAATCACATGCTGTTTCTGGTCCTATGAGCAAGAGTATTTTTCTAGTAAGAAGAGTCACTATTTCGCTCCCATTGTTGTACACAAGGCAAATAGCACTGGCGTTTGTTCCCAGCAAGTACAGTGTATTGGACTGAAGAGGATCTGCAGTTCTTGTCAGTGTCCTAAGCAGAATTGAACTAGATATGGCCCTTGTGTGTAGGAAGCACAGTTCTTTTGTTCTGAGCAAGCTCACTGTTCTGGCCATATAGAAAACACAGTAGAGTAGAAGAGTGCTCTTTTCTCAAAAGCAGAGTGTGTTTCTTGTAAGGCAAGGTAGCATTTGTTTCCCAGTCCTAAATGGCGTTGAATCACATGCAGTATTTGGTCCTCCGAGCAAGAGTTGTTTTCTGGTAAGGAAAGTCACTATGTGCTCCCATTGCCATACACAGAACAAATAGCACTTGCGTCTGTTCCCAGCATGTACAGTGTATTGAACTGAAGAGGATCTACTGTTCTTGTCAGTTTCGTAAGCAGAATTGAACTAGATATGGACATGTGTGTAGGAAGCACAGTTCTTTTGGTCTGAGGAAGCTCAATGTTTTAGCACTATAGGAAACACAGTAGAGTAGAAGAGTGCTCTTTTCTCAAAAGCATAGTGTGGTTTTTGTAGGGCGAGCTAGCGTTTGTTTCCCAGTCCTAAATGGAGTTGAATCACATGCAGTTTTTGGTCCTATGACCAGGAGTTTTTTTCTGGTAAGGAAAGTCCCTATTGCATTCCCATTGCCATACACAGTGCAAATAGCACTCGCGTCTGTTCCCAGCAACTACAGTGTATTGGACTGAAGAGGAGCTACTGTTCTTGTCAGTGTCCTAAGCAGAGTTGAACTAGATATGGCCCGTGTGTGTAGGAAGCACAGTTCTTTTGTTCTGAGCAAGCTAACTGTTCAGATCCCATAGGAAACACAGTAGAGTAGAAGAGTGCCCTTTTCTCAAAAGCAGAGTGTGCTTCTTGTAAGGTGACCTAGTGTTTGTTTCCCAGTCAGAAATGGTGTTGAATCCCATGCAGTTTGTGGTCCTACGAGCAAGAGTTGTTTTATGGTAAGAAGAGTCACTATTGTGCTCCCATTGCCATACACAGAGCAAATAGCACTCGCATCTGTTCCCAGAAAGTACAGTGTATTGGACTGAAAAGGAGCTACTGTTCTTGTCAGTTTCCAAGCAGAGTTGAACTTGATATGGCCCCTGTGTGTAGGAAGCACAGTTCTTTTGTTCTCAGCAAGCTCACTTTTCTGTCCCTATAGGAAACACAGTAGAGTAGAAGAGTGCTCTTTTCTCAAAAGCAGAGTGTGTTTCTTGTAAGGTGAGCTAGCATTTGTTTCCCAGTTCTAAATGGAGTTGAATCACATGCAGTTTCTGGTCATACGAGCAAGAGTTGTTTTCTGGTAAGAAGAATCACTATTGTGCTCCCATTGTCATAACAGGGCAAATAGCACTGGCGTCTGTTCCTAGCATGTACAGTGTATTGGACTGAAGAGGAGCTACTGTTCTTGTCAGTTTCCTAAGCAGAATTGAATTAGATATGGCCGTGTGTGTAGGAAGCACAGTTCTTTTTTTCTGAGCAAGCTCACTGTTAAGACCCCATAGGAAACACAGTAGAGTAGAAGAGTGCTCTTTTCTCAAAAGCAGAGTGTGTTTCGTTGAAGGCGATGTAGCGTTTGTTCCCCAGTACTAAATGGAGATGAATCACATGCAGTTTCTGGTCCTATGAGCAAGATTTGTTTTCTGGTAAGAAGAGTCACTATTGTGCTCCCATTGCCTTATGCAGTGCAAATAGCACTCTTCTCTTTTTCCAGCAAGTACAGTGTATTGGACTGAAGAGGAGCTGCTGTTCTTGTCAGTTTCATAAGCAGAGTTGAACTAGATATGGCCCGTGTGTGTAGGAAGCACAGTTCTTTTGTTGTGAGCAAGCTTACTGTTCTGGCCCTATGGGAAACACAGTAGAGTAGAAGAGTGCTCTTTTCTCAAAAGCAGAGTGTTTTTCTTGTAAGGCGAGCTTACGTTTGTTTTCCAGTCCTAAATGGAGTTGAATCACATGCAGTTTTTGGTCCTATGAGCAAGTGTTGTTTTCTGGTAAGGAAAGTCACTATTGTGCTCCCTTTGCCATACACAGTGCAAATAGCACTGGCATCTATTCCCAGGATGTACAGTGTATTTGACTGAAGAGGAGCTACTGTTCTTGTTAGTTTCCTAAGCAGAGTTGAACTAGACATGGCCGTTGTGTGAAGGAAGCAAAGTTCTTTTGTTCTGAGGAAGCTCACTGTTCTGGCCCTATAGGAAACACAGTAGAGTAGAAGAGTGCTCTTTTCTCAAAAGCAGAGTGTGTTTCTTGGAAGGCGAGCTAGCGTTTGTTTCCCAGTCCTAAATGGAGTTAAATCACATGCAGTTTCTGGTTCTACGAGCAAGAGATGTTTCCTGATAAGAAGAGTCACTATTGTACTTCCATTGCCTTATGCAATGCAAATAGCACTCTTGTCTGTTCCCAGCAAGTACAGTTAATTGGACTGAAGAGGAGCTACTGTTCTTGTCAGTTTCCTAAGCAGAGTTGAACTAGATATGACCCGTGTGTGTAGGAAGCACAGTTCTTTTGTTTTGAGCAAGCTAACTGTTCGGATCTCATAGGAAACACAGTAGAGTAGAAGAGTGCCCTTTTCTCAAACGCAGAGTGTGCTTCTTGTAAGAAGAGCTAGCGTTTGTTTCCCAGTCAGAAATGGAGTTGAATCCCGTGCAGTTTCTGGTCCTACAAGCAAGAATTGTTTTCTGGTAAGAAGAGTCACTATTGCGCTCCCATTGCCATACACAGAGCAAATAGCACTCGCGTCTGTTCCCAGCAAGAACAGTGTATTGGACTGTAGAGGAGCTACTGTTCTTGTCAGTTTAATAAGGGGAGATGAACTAGATATGGCCCGTGTGTGTCTGAAGCACAGTTCTTTTGTTCTGAGCAAGCTCACCGTTCGAACCCCATAGAAAACACAGTAGAGTAGAAGAGTGTCTTTTCTCAAAAGCAGAGTGTGTTTATTGTAAGGCAAGCTAGCGTTTGTTTCCCAGTCCTACATGGAGTTGAATCACATGCAGTTTCTGGTCCTACGAGCAAGAGTATTTTTCTGGGAAGAAGAGTCACTATTGCGCTCCCATTGTTATACACAAGGCAAATAGCACTGGCGTCTGTTCCCAGCAAGTACAGTGTATTGGACTGAAGGGGATCTGCAGTTCTTGTCAGTGTCCTAAGCAGAATTGAACTAGATATGGCCCTTGTGTGTAGGAAGCACAGTTCTTTTATTCTGAGCAAGCTCACTGTTCTGGCCCTATAGAAAACACAGTAGAGTAGAAGAGTGCTCTTTTCTCAAAAGCAGAGTGTGTTTCTGTAAGGGGAGCTAGCGTTTGTTTCCCAGTCCTAAATGGAGTTGAATCACATGCAGTATTTGGTCCTATGAGCAAGAGTTGTTTTCAGGTAAGGAAAGTCACTATGTGCTCCCATTGCCATACACAGAACAAATAGCACTTGCGTCTGTTCCCAGCAAGCACAGTGTATTGGACTGAAGAGGAGCTACTGTTCTTGTCAGTTTCCTATGCAGATTTGAACTAGATGTGGCCAGTGTGTGTATGAAGCACAGTTCTTATGTTCTGAGCAAGCTCACTGTTCTGGCCCTATAGGAAACACAGTAGAGTAGAAGAGTGCTCTTTTCTCAAAAGCAGAGTGTGTTTCTTGTAAGGTGAGCTAGCGATTGTTTCCCAGTCCTAAATGGAGTTGAATCACATGCAGTTTCTGGTCCTAGGACCAAGAGTTGTTATGTGAGAAGAGTCACTATTGCGCTCCCCTTGTCATACACAGGGCAAATAGCACTGGCGTCTGTTCCCAGCATGTACAGTGTATTGAACTGAAGAGGATCTACTGTTCTTGTCAGTTTCCTAAGCAGAATTGAACTCGATATGCACCTGTGTGTAGGAAGCACAGTTCTTTTGTTCTGAGCAAGCTCACTGTTCTGGCGCTATAGAAAACACAGTAGAGTAGAAGAGTGCTCTTTTCTCAAAAGCATAGTGTGGTTCTTGTAGGGCGAGCTAGCGTTTGTTTCACAGTCCTAAATGGAGTTGAATCACATGCAGTTTTTGGTCCTATGACCAGGAGTTTTTTTCTGGTAAGGAAAGTCACTACTGCATTCCCATTGCCATACACAGTGCAAATAGCACTCGCGTCTGTTCCCAGCAAGTACAGTGTATTGGACTGAAGAGGAGCTACTGTTCTTGTCAGTGTCCTAAGCAGAGTTGAACTAGATATGGCCCGTGTGTGTAGGAAGCACAGTTCTTTTGTTCTGAGCAAACTCACTGTTCAGACCCCATAGGAAACACAGTAGAGTAGAAGAGTGCTCTTTTCTCTAAAGCAGAGTGTGTTTCTTGCAAGGCGAGCAAGCGTTTGTTTCCCAGTCCCAAATGTTGTTGAATAAAATGCAGTTTCTGCTCCTGGGAACAAGAGTTGTTTTCTGGTAAGAAGAGTCACTTTGGGATCACATTGTCATACACAGGGCAAATAACACTGGCATCTGTTCCCAGCATGTACAGTGTATTTGACTGAAGAAGATCTAATGTTCTTGTCAGTGTCCTAAGCAGAGTTAATCTAGATATGGCCGTGTGTGTAGGAAGCACAGTTCTTTTGTTCTGAGCAAGCTCACTGTTCTGGCGCTATAGGAAACACAGTAGAGTAGAAGAGTGCTCTTTTCTCAAAAGCAGAGTGTGTTTCTTGTATGTTGAGATAGCATTTGTTTCCCAGTACTAAATGGAGATTAATCACATGCAGTTTCTGGTCCTACGAGCAAGAGTTGTTTTCTGGTAAGAAGAGTCACTATAGTGCTCCCATTGTCATAACAGGGCAAATAGCACTGGCGTCTGTTCCTAGCATGTACAGTGTATTGGACTGAAGTGGAGCTACTGTTCTTGTCAGTTTCCTAAGCAGAATTGAAATAGATATGGCTGTTTGTGTAGGAAGCACAGTTCTTTTGTTCTGAGCAAGCTCACTGTTTGGACCGTATAGGAAACACTCTAGACAAGAAGAGTGATCTTTTCTCAAAAGCAGAGTGTGTTTCTTGTAAGGCGAGCTAGCGTTTGTTTCCCCATCCTACATGGAGTTGAATCCCATGCAGTTTTTGTTCCTATGAGCAAGAGTTGTTTTCTTGTAAGAAGAGTCACTACTGTGCTCCCATTATCTTACAAAGTACAAATGGCACTGGCGTCTGTTTCGATCAAGTACAGTGTATTGGACTGAAGAGGATCTACACTTTTTGTCAGTTTCCTAAGCAGAATTGAACTAGATATGGCCCTGTGTGTAGGAAGCACAGTTCTTTTGTTCTGAGCAAGCTCACTGTTCTGGACCTATAGGAAACTCAGTAGAGTAAAAGAGTGCTCTTTTCTCAAAAGCAGAGTGTGTTTTTGTAAGGGGAGCTAGCGTTTGTTTCCCAGGCCTAAATGGAGTTGAGTTCCATGCAGTCTCTTGTCCTACGAACAAGAGTTGTTTTCTGGTAAGAGGAGTCACTATTGCGCTCCCATTACAATACACAGAGCAAATAGCACTGGCGTCTGTTCCCAGCAAGTACAGTGTATAGGACTGAAGTGGAGCTACTGTTCTTGTCAGTTTCCTAAGCAGAATTGAAATAGATATGGCTGTTTGTGTAGGAAGCACAGTTCTTTTGTTCTGAGCAAGCTCACTGTTAAGACCCCATAGGAAACACAATAGAGTAGAAGAGTGCTCTTTTCTCAAAAGCAGAGTGTGTTTCTTGTAAGGTGAGGTAGCGTTTGTTTCCCAGTCCTAAATGGAGATGAATCACATGCAGTTTCTGGTCCTACGAGCAAGAGTTGCTTTCTGGTAAGAAGAGTCACTATTGTGCTCCCATTGCTTTATGCAGTGCAAATAGCACTCGCGTCTGTTCCCAGCAAGTACAGTGTATTGGACTGAAGAGGAGCTACTGTTCTTGTCAGTTTCCTAAGCAGAGTTGTACTAGATATGGCTCGTGTTTGTAGGAAGCACAGTTCTTTTGTTCTGAGCAAGCTAACTGTTCGGATCCCATAGGAAACACAGTAGAGTAGAAGAGTGCCCTTTTCTCAAAAGCAGAGTGTGCTTCTTGTAAGGCGACTTAGTGTTTGTTTCCCAGTCAGAAATGGAGTTGAATCCCATGCAATTTGTGGTCCAACGAGCAAGAGTTGTTTTATGGTAAGAAGAGTCACTATTGTGTTCCCATTGCCATACACAGAGCAAATAGCACTCGCATCTGTTCCCAGAAAATACAGTGTATTGGACTGAAAAGGAGCTACTGTTCTTGTCAGTTTCCTAAGCAGAGTTGAACTAGATATGGCCCCTGTGTGTAGGAAGCACAGTTCTTTTGTTCTCAGCAAGCTCACTTTTCTGTCCCTATAGGAAACACAGTAGAGTAGAAGAGTGCTCTTTTCTCAAAAGCAGAGTGTGTTTCTTGTAAGGTGAGCTAGCGTTTGTTTCCCAGTTCTAAATGGAGTTGAATCACATGCAGTTTCTGGTCCTACGAGCAAGAGTTGTTTTCTGGTAAGAAGAATCACTATTGTGCTCCCATTGTCATAACAGGGCAAATAGCACTGGCGTCTGTTCCTAGAATGTACAGTGTATTGGATTGAAGAGGAGCTACTGTTCTTGTCAGTTTCCTAAGCAGAATTGAATTAGATATGGCCGTGTGTGTAGGAAGCACAGTTCTTTTTTTCTGAGCAAGCTCACTGTTAAGACCCCATAGGAAACACAGTAGAGTAGAAGAGTGCTCTTTTCTCAAAAGCAGAGTGTGTTTCTTGTAAGGCGAGGTAGCGTTTGTTTCCCAGTACTAAATGGAGATGAATCACATGCAGTTTCTGGTCCTATGAGCAAGAGTTGTTTTCTGGTAATAAGAGTCACTATTGTGCTCCCATTGCCTTAAGCAGTGCAAATAGCACTCTTGTCTGTTTCCAGCAAGTACAGTGTATTGGACTGAAGAGGAGCTGCTGTTCTTGTCAGTTTCCTAAGCAGAGTTGAACAGGATATGGCCCGTGTGTGTAGGAAGCACAGTACTTTTGTTGTGAGCAAGCTTACTGTTCTGGCCCTATGGGAAACACAGGAGAGTAGAAGAGTGCTCTTTTCTCAAAAGCAGAGTGTGTTTCTTGTAAGGCATGCTTGCGTTTGTTTTCCAGTCCTAAATGGAGTTGAATCACATGCAGTTTTTGGTCCTATGAGCAAGTGTTGTTTTCTGGTAAGGAAAGTCACTATTGTGCTCCCATTGCCATACACTGTGCAAATAGCACTGGCGTCTGTTCCCAGCATGTACAGTGTATTGGACTGAAGAGGAGCTACTGTTCTTGTCAGTTTCCTAAGCAGAGTTGAACTAGATATGGCCGGTGTGTGAAGGAAGCACAGTTCTTTTGTTCTGAGCAAGCTCACTGTTCTGGCCCTATAGGAAACACAGTAGAGTAGAAGCGTGCTCTTTTCTCAAAAGCAGAGTGTGTTTCTTGGAAGGCGAGCTAGTGTTGCTTCCCAGTCCTAAAGGGAGTTAAATCACATGCAGTTTCTGGTCCTATGAGCAAGAGTTGTTTTCTGGTAAGAGGAGTCACTATTGCGCTCCCATTGCAATACACAGAGCAAATAGCACTGGCGTCTGTTCCCAGCAAGTACAGTGTATAGGACTGAAGTGGAGCTACTGTTCTTGTCAGTTTCCTAAGCAGAATTGAAATAGATATGGCTGTTTGTGTAGGAAGCACAGTTCTTTTGTTCTGAGCAAGCTCACTGTTAAGACCCCATAGGAAACACAATAGAGTAGAAGAGTGCTCTTTTCTCAAAAGCAGAGTGTGTTTCTTGTAAGGTGAGGTAGCGTTTGTTTCCCAGTCCTAAATGGAGATGAATCACATGCAGTTTCTGGTCCGACGAGCAAGAGTTGCTTTCTGGTAAGAAGAGTCACTATTGTGCTCCCATTGCTTTATGCAGTGCAAATAGCACTCGTGTCTGTTCCCAGCAAGTACAGTGTATTGGACTGAAGAGGAGCTACTGTTCTTGTCAGTTTCCTAAGCAGAGTTGTACTAGATATGGCTCGTGTTTGTAGGAAGCACAGTTCTTTTGTTCTGAGCAAGCTAACTGTTCGGATCCCATAGGAAACACAGTAGAGTAGAAGAGTGCCCTTTTCTCAAAAGCAGAGTGTGCTTCTTCAAAGGCGACCTAGTGTTTGTTTCCCAGTCAGAAATGGAGTTGAATCCCATGCAGTTTGTGGTCCAACGAGCAAGAGTTTTTTTTATGGTAAGAAGAGACACTATTGTGTTCCCATTGCCATACACAGAGCAAATAGCACTCGCATCTGTTCCCAGAAAGTACAGTGTATTGGACTGAAAAGGAGCTACTGTTCTTGTCAGTTTCCTAAGCAGAGTTGAACTAGATATGGCCCCTGTGTGTAGGAAGCACAGTTCTTTTGTTCTCAGCAAGCTCACTTTTCTGTCCCTCTAGGAAACACTGTAGAGTAGAAGAGTGCTCTTTTCTCAAAAGCAGAGTGTGTTTCTTGTAAGGTGAGCTAGCGTTTGTTTCCCAGTTCTAAATGGAGTTGAATCACATGCAGTTTCTGGTCCTACGAGCAAGAGTTGTTTTCTGGTAAGAAGAATCACTACTGTGCTCCCATTGTCATAACAGGGCAAATAGCACTGGCGTCTGTTCCTAGAATGTACAGTGTATTGGATTGAAGAGGAGCTACTGTTCTTGTCAGTTTCCTAAGCAGAATTGAATTAGATATGGCCGTGTGTGTAGGAAGCACAGTTCTTTTGTTCTGAGCAAGCTCACTGTTAAGACCCCATAGGAAACACAGTAGAGTAGAAGAGTGCTCTTTTCTCAAAAGCAGAGTGTGTTTCTTGTAAGGCGAGGTAGCGTTTGTTTCCCAGTAATAAATGGAGATGAATCACATGCAGTTTCTGGTCCTATGAGCAAGAGTTGTTTTCTGGTAAGAAGAGTCACTATTGTGCTCCCATTGCCTTATGCAGTGCAAATAGCACTCTTGTCTGTTTCCAGCAAGTACAGTGTATTGGACTGAAGAGGAGCTGCTGTTCTTGTCAGTTTCCTAAGCAGAGTTGAAATAGATATGGCCCGTGTGTGTCGGAAGCACAGTTCTTTTGTTCTGAGCAAGCTCACTGTTCGAACCCCATAGAAAACACAGTAGAGTAGAAGAGTGTCTTTTCTCAAAAGCACAGTTCTTTTGGTCTGAGCAAGCTCAATATTTTAGCACTATAGGAAACACAGTAGAGTAGAAGAGTGCTCTTTTCTAAAAAGCATAGTGTGGTTCTTGTAGGGCGAGCTAGCGTTTGTTTACCAGTCCTAAATGGAGTTGAATCACATGCAGTTTTTGGTCCTATGACCAGGAGTCTTTTTCTGGTAAGCTAACTGTTCAGATCCCATAGGAAACACAGAAGAGTGGAAGAGTGCCCTTTTCTCAAAAGCACAGTGTGCTTCTTGTAAGGCGACCTAGTGTTTGTTTCCCTGTCAGAAATGGAGTTGAATCCTGTGCAGTTTCTGGTCCTATGAGCAAGAATTGTTTTCTGGTAAGAAGAGTCACTATTGCGCTCCCATGGCCATACAAAGAGCAAATAGCACTTGCGTCTGTTCCCAGCAAGTAGAGTGTATTGGACTGAAGTGGAGCTACTGTTCTTGTCAGTTTCCTAAGGAGAGTTGAACTAGATATGGCCCATGTGTGTCGGAAGCACAGTTCTTTTGTTCTGAGCAAGCTCACTGTTCGAACCCCATAGAAAACACAGTAGAGTAGAAGAGTGTCTTTTCTCAAAAGCAGAGTGTGTTTTTTGTAAGGCGAGCTAGCGTTTGTTTCCCAGTCCTAAATGGAGTTGAATCACATGCGGTTTCTGGTCCTACGAGCAAGAGTATTTTTCTGGTAAGAAGAGTCACTATTTTGCTCCCATTGTTGTACACAAGGCAAATAGCACTGGCGTCTGTTCCCAGCAAGTACAGTGTATTGGACTGAAGAGGATCTGCAGTTCTTGTCAGTGTCCTAAGCAGAATTGAACTAGATATGGCCCTTGTGTGTAGGAAGCACAGTTCTTTTGTTCTGAGCAAGCTCACTGTTCTGGCCATATAGAAAACACAGTAGAGTAGAAGAGTGCTCTTTTCTCAAAAGCAGAGTGTGTTTCTTGTAAGGCAAGATAGCGTTTGTTTCCCAGTCCTAAATGGCCTTGAATCACATGCAGTATTTGGTCCTACGTGCAAGAGTTGTTTTCTTGTAAGGAAAGTCACTATGTGCTCCCATTGCCATACACAGAACAAATAGCACTTTCGTCTGTTCCCAGCAAGTACAGTGTATTGGACTGAAGAGGAGCTACTGTTCCTGTCAGTTTCCTATGCAGATTTGAACTAGATGTGGCCAGTGTGTGTAGGAAGCACAGTTCTTATGTTCTGAGCAAGCTCACTGTTCTGGCCCTATAGGAAACACAGTAGAGTAGAAGAGTGCTCTTTTCTCAAAAGCAGAGTGTGTTTCTTGTAAGGTGAGCTAGCGTTTGTTTCCCAGTCCTAAATGGAGTTGAATCACATGCAGTTTCTGGTCCTACGAGCAAGAGTTGTTATGTGACAAGAGTCACTATTGCGCTCACCTTGTCATACACAGGGCAAATAGCACTGGCGTCTGTTCCCAGCATGTACAGTGTATTGAACTGAAGAGGATCTACTGATCTTGTCAGTTTCCTAAGCAGAATTGAACTAGATATGGACATGTGTGTAGGAAGCACAGTTCTTTTGGTCTGAGCAAGCTCAATGTTTTAGCACTATAGGAAACACAGTAGAGTAGAAGAGTGCTCTTTTCTCAAAAGCAGAGTGTGGTTCTTGTAGGGCAAGCTAGCTTTTGTTTCCCAGTCCTAAATGGAGTTAAATCACATGCAGTTTTTGGTCCTATGAGCAAGAGTTGTTTTCTGGAAAGGAAAGTCACTATTGCGCTCCCATTGCCATAAACAGTACAAATAGCACTGGCTTCTCTTCCCAGCAAGTACAGTGTATTGGACTGAAGAGGAGCTACTGTTCTTGTTAATTTCCTAAGCAGAGTTTAACTAGATATGGCCGGTGTGTGAAGGAAGCACAGTTCTTTTGTTCTGAGCAAGCTCACTGTTCTGGACCTATAGGAAACTCAGTAGAGTAAAAGAGTGCTCTTTTCTCAAAAGCAGAGTGTGTTTTTGTAAGGGGAGCTAGCGTTTGTTTCCCAGGCCTAAATGGAGTTGAGTCCCATGCAGTCTCTTGTCCTACGAGCAAGAGTTGTTTTCTGGTAAGAGGAGTCACTATTGCGCTCCCATTGCAATACACAGAGCAAATAGCACTGGCGTCTGTTCCCAGCAAGTACAGTGTATAGGACTGAAGTGGAGCTACTGTTCTTGTCAGTTTCCTAAGCAGAATTGAAATAGATATGGCTGTTTGTGTAGGAAGCACAGTTCTTTTGTTCTGAGCAAGCTCACTGTTAAGACCCCATAGGAAACACAATAGAGTAGAAGAGTGCTCTTTTCTCAAAAGCAGAGTGTGTTTCTTGTAAGGTGAGGTAGCGTTTGTTTCCCAGTCCTAAATGGAGATGAATCACATGCAGTTTCTGGTCCGACGAGCAAGAGTTGCTTTCTGGTAAGAAGAGTCACTATTGTGCTCCCATTGCTTTATGCAGTGCAAATAGCACTCGTGTCTGTTCCCAGCAAGTACAGTGTATTGGACTGAAGAGGAGCTACTGTTCTTGTCAGTTTCCTAAGCAGAGTTGTACTAGATATGGCTCGTGTTTGTAGGAAGCACAGTTCTTTTGTTCTGAGCAAGCTAACTGTTCGGATCCCATAGGAAACACAGTAGAGTAGAAGAGTGCCCTTTTCTCAAAAGCAGAGTGTGCTTCTTCAAAGGCGACCTAGTGTTTGTTTCCCAGTCAGAAATGGAGTTGAATCCCATGCAGTTTGTGGTCCAACGAGCAAGAGTTTTTTTATGGTAAGAAGAGACACTATTGTGTTCCCATTGCCATACACAGAGCAAATAGCACTCGCATCTGTTCCCAGAAAGTACAGTGTATTGGACTGAAAAGGAGCTACTGTTCTTGTCAGTTTCCTAAGCAGAGTTGAACTAGATATGGCCCCTGTGTGTAGGAAGCACAGTTCTTTTGTTCTCAGCAAGCTCACTTTTCTGTCCCTCTAGGAAACACTGTAGAGTAAAAGAGTGCTCTTTTCTCAAAAGCAGAGTGTGTTTCTTGTAAGGTGAGCTAGCGTTTGTTTCCCACTTCTAAATGGAGTTGAATCACATGCAGTTTCTGGTCCTACGAGCAAGAGTTGTTTTCTGGTAAGAAGAATCACTATTGTGCTCCCATTGTCATAACAGGGCAAATAGCACTGGCGTCTGTTCCTAGAATGTACAGTGTATTGGATTGAAGAGGAGCTACTGTTCTTGTCAGTTTCCTAAGCAGAATTGAATTAGATATGGCCGTGTGTGTAGGAAGCACAGTTCTTTTGTTCTGAGCAAGCTCACTGTTAAGACCCCATAGGAAACACAGTAGAGTAGAAGAGTGCTCTTTTCTCAAAAGCAGAGTGTGTTTCTTGTAAGGCGAGGTAGCGTTTGTTTCCCAGTAATAAATGGAGATGAATCACATGCAGTTTCTGGTCCTATGAGCAAGAGTTGTTTTCTGGTAAGAAGAGTCACTATTGTGCTCCCATTGCCTTATGCAGTGCAAATAGCACTCTTGTCTGTTTCCAGCAAGTACAGTGTATTGGACTGAAGAGGAGCTGCTGTTCTTGTCAGTTTCCTAAGCAGAGTTGAAATAGATATGGCCCGTGTGTGTCGGAAGCACAGTTCTTTTGTTCTGAGCAAGCTCACTGTTCGAACCCCATAGAAAACACAGTAGAGTAGAAGAGTGTCTTTTCTCAAAAGCACAGTTCTTTTGGTCTGAGCAAGCTCAATATTTTAGCACTATAGGAAACACAGTAGAGTAGAAGAGTGCTCTTTTCTCAAAAGCATAGTGTGGTTCTTGTAGGGCGAGCTAGCGTTTGTTTACCAGTCCTAAATGGAGTTGAATCACATGCAGTTTTTGGTCCTATGACCAGGAGTCTTTTTCTGGTAAGGAAAGTCACTATTGCATTCCCATTGCCATACACAGTGCAAATAGCACTCGCGTCTGTTCCCAGCAAGTACAGTGTATTGGACTGAAGAGGAGCTACTGTTCTTGTCAGTGTCCTAAGCAGAGTTGAACTAGATATGGCCGTTGTGTGAAGGAAGCACAGTTCTTTTGTTCTGAGCAAGCTAACTGTTCAGATCCCATAGGAAACACAGAAGAGTGGAAGAGTGCCCTTTTCTCAAAAGCACAGTGTGCTTCTTGAAAGGCGACCTAGTGTTTGTTTCCCTGTCAGAAATGGAGTTGAATCCTGTGCAGTTTCTGGTCCTATGAGCAAGAATTGTTTTCTGGTAAGAAGAGTCACTATTGCGCTCCCATGGCCATACAAAGAGCAAATAGCACTTGCGTCTGTTCCCAGCAAGTAGAGTGTATTGGACTGAAGTGGAGCTACTGTTCTTGTCAGTTTCCTAAGGAGAGTTGAACTAGATATGGCCCATGTGTGTCGGAAGCACAGTTCTTTTGTTCTGAGCAAGCTCACTGTTCGAACCCCATAGAAAACACAGTAGAGTAGAAGAGTGTCTTTTCTCAAAAGCAGAGTGTGTTTTTTGTAAGGCGAGCTAGCGTTTGTTTCCCAGTCCTAAATGGAGTTGAATCACATGCGGTTTCTGGTCCTACGAGCAAGAGTATTTTTCTGGTAAGAAGAGTCACTATTTCGCTCCCATTGTTGTACACAAGGCAAATAGCACTGGCGTCTGTTCCCAGCAAGTACAGTGTATTGGACTGAAGAGGATCTGCAGTTCTTGTCAGTGTCCTAAGCAGAATTGAACTAGATATGGCCCTTGTGTGTAGGAAGCACAGTTCTTTTGTTCTGAGCAAGCTCACTGTTCTGGCCATATAGAAAACACAGTAGAGTAGAAGAGTGCTCTTTTCTCAAAAGCAGAGTGTGTTTCTTGTAAGGCAAGATAGCGTTTGTTTCCCAGTCCTAAATGGCCTTGAATCACATGCAGTATTTGGTCCTACGTGCAAGAGTTGTTTTCTGGTAAGGAAAGTCACTATTGCACTCACATTGCCATACACAGTGCAAATAGTTCTCGCGTCTGTTCCCAGCAAATACAGTGTATTGGACTGAAGAGGAGCTACTGTTCTTGTCAGTGTCCTAAGCAGAGTTGAACTAGATATGGCCCTTGTGTGTAGGAAGCACAGTTCTTTTGTTCTGAGCAAGTTCACTCTTCAGACCCCATAGGAAACACAGTAGAGTAGAAAAGTGCTCTTTTCTCAAAAGCAGAGTATGTTTCTTGTAAGGCGAGCAAGTGTTTGTTTCCCAGTCCTAAATGTTGTTGAATAACGTGCAGTTTCTGGTACTGGGACCAAGAGTTGTTTTCTGGTAAGAAGAGACACTATTGGGATTCAATTGTCATACACAGGGCAAATAGCACTGGCGTCTGTTCCCAGGATGTACAGTGTATTGGACTGAAGAGGATCTACTGTTCTTGTCGGTTTCCTAAGCAGAGTTGAACTAGATATGGCCATGTGTGTAGGAAGCACAGTTCTTTTGTTCTGAGCAAGCTCACTGTTCTGGCCCTGTAGGAAACACAGTAGAGTAGAAGAGTGCTCTTTTCTCAAAAGCAGAGTTTGTTTCTTGTAAGGCGAGCTAGCGTTTGTTTCCCAGTCCTAAATGGAGTTAAATCACATGCAGTTTCTGGTCCTACGAGCAAGAGATGTTTCCTGGTAAGAAGAGTCACTATTGTGCTTCCATTGCCTTATGCAGTGCAAATAGCACTCTTGTCTGTTCCCAGCAAATACAGTAAATTGGACTGAAGAGGAGCTACTGTTCTTGTCAGTTTCCTAAGCAGAGATGAACTAGATATGGCCCGTGTGTGTAGGAAGCACAGTTCTTTTGTTTTGAGCAAGCTAACTGTTCGGATCCCATAGGAAACACTGTAGAGTAAAAGAGTGCCCTTTTCTCACAAGCAGAGTGTGCTTCTTGTAAGACGAGCTAGGGTTTGTTTCCCAGTCAGAAATGGAGTTGAATCCCGTGCAGTTTCTGGTCCTACGAGCAAGAATTGTTTTCTGGTAGGAACAGTCACTATTGTGCTCCCATTGCCATACACAGAGCAAATAGCACTCGCGTCTGTTCCCAGCAAGAACAGTGTATTGGACTGAAGAGGAGCTACTGTTCTTGTCAGTTTCCTAAGGAGAGTTGAACTAGATATGGCCCGTGTGTGTCGGAAGCACAGTTTTTTTGTTCTGAGCAAGCTCACTGTTCGAACCCCATAGAAAACACAGTATAGTAGAAGAGTGTCTTTTCTCAAAAGCAGAATGTGTTTCTTGTAAGGCGAGCTAGCGTTTGTTTCCCAGTCCTAAATGGAGTTGAATCACATGCAGTTTCTGGTCCTACGAGCAAGAGTATTTTTCTGGTAAAAAGAGTCACTATTGTGCTCCCATTGTTATACACAAGGCAAATAGCACTGGCGTCTGTTCCCAGCAAGTAAAGTGTATTGAACTGAGAGGATTTCCAGTTCTTGTCAGTGTCCTAAGCAGAATTGAACTAGATATGGCCCTTGTGTTTAGGAAGCACAGTTCTTTTTTTCTGAGCAAGCTCACTGTTCTGGCCCTATAGAAAACACAGTAGAGTAGAAGAGTGCTCTTTTCTCAAATGCAGAGTGTGTTTCTTGTAAGGCAAGCTAGCGTTTGTTTCCCAATCCTAAATGGAGTTGAATCACATGCAGTATTTGGTCCTACGAGCAAGAGTTGTTTTCTGGTAAGTAAAGTCACTATGTGCTCCCATTGCCATACATAGAACAAATAGCACTTGTGTCTTTTCCCAGCAAGTACAGTGTATTGGACTGAAGAGGAGCTACTGTTCTTGTCAGTTTCCTATGCAAATTTGAACTAGATGTGGCCAATGTGTGTAGGAAGCACAGTTCTTATGTTCTGAGCATGCTCACTGTTCTGGCCCTATAGGAAACACAGTAGAGTAGAAGAGTGCTCTTTTCTCAAAAGCAGAGTGTGTTTCTTGTAAGGTGAGCTAGCGTTTGTTTCCGAGTCCTAAATGGAGTAGAATCACATGCAGTTTCTTGTCCTACGAGCAAGAGTTGTTATGTGAGAAGAGTCACTATTGCGCTCCCCTTGTCATACACAGGGCAAATAGCACTGGCGTCTGTTCCTAGCATGTACAGTGTATTGAACTGAAGAGGATCTACTGTTCTTGTCAGTTTCCTAAGCAGAATTGAACTAGATATGGACATGTGTGTAGGAAGCACAGTTCTTTTGGTCTGAGCAAGCTCAATGTTTTAGCACTATAGTAAACACAGTGGAGTAGAAGAGTGCTCTTTTCTCAAAAGCATAGTGTGGTTCTTTTAGGGCGAGCTAGCGTACGTTTCCCAGTCCTAAATGGAGTTGAATCACA
The DNA here is from genome assembly GCF_949786415.1 of Peromyscus eremicus. Lineage (NCBI taxonomy): Eukaryota > Metazoa > Chordata > Mammalia > Rodentia > Cricetidae > Peromyscus > Peromyscus eremicus. Next base: position 19,199 of record NW_026737365.1, on the reverse strand, counting down.
TGCACTTTTTGGTCCTACGACCAGGAGTTTTTTTCTGGTAAGGAAAGTCACTATTGCATTCCCATTGCCATACACAGTGCAAATAGCACTCGCGTCTGTTCCCAGGAAGTACAGTGTATTGGACTGAAGAGGAGCTACTGTTCTTGTCAGTGTCCTAAGCAGAGTTGAACTAGATATGGCCCGTGTGTGTAGGAAGCACAGTTCTTTTGTTCTGAGCAAACTCACTGTTCAGACCCCATAGGAAACACCGTAGAGTAGAAGAGTGCTCTTTTCTCAAAAGCAGAGTGTGTTTCTTGTAAGGCGAGCAAGCGTTTGTTTCCCAGGCCCAAATGTTGTTGAATCCCATGCAGTTTGTGGTCCTAGGAGCAAGAGTTGTTTTATGGTAAGAAGAGTCACTATTGTGCTCCCATTGCCATACACAGAGCAAATAGCACTCGCATCTGTTACCAGATAATACAGTGTATTGGACTGAAAAGGAGCTACTGTTCTTGTCAGTTTCCTAAGCAGAGTTGAACTAGATATGGCCCCTGTGTGTAGGAAGCACAGTTCTTTTGTTCTCAGCAAGCTCACTTTTCTGTCCCTATAGGAAACACAGTAGAGTAGAAGAGTGCTCTTTTCTCAAAAGCAGAGTGTGTTTCATGTAAGGTGAGCTAGCGTTTGTTTCCCAGTTCTAAATGGAGTTGAATCACATGCAGTTTCTGGTCCTACGAGCAAGAGTTGTTTTCTGGTAAGAAGAATCACTATTGTGCTCCCATTGTCATAACAGGGCAAATAGCACTGGCGTCTGTTCCTAGCATGTACAGTGTATTGGACTGAAGAGGAGCTACTGTTCTTGTCAGTGTCCTAAGCAGAATTGAATTAGATATGGCCGTGTGTGTAGGAAGCACAGTTCTTTTGTTCTGAGCAAGCTCACTGTTAAGACCCCATAGGAAACACAGTAGAGTAGAAGAGTGCTCTTTTCTCAAAAGCAGAGTGTGTTTCTTGTAAGGCGAGCTTGCGTTTGTTTCCCAGTACTAAATGGAGATGAATCACATGCAGTTTCTGGTCCTATGAGCAAGATTTGTTTTCTGGTAAGAAGAGTCACTATTGTGCTCCCATTGCCTTATGCAGTGCAAATAGTACTCTTGTCTTTTTCCAGCAAGTACAGTGTATTGGACTGAAGAGGAGCTGCTGCTCTTGTCAGTTTCCTAAGCAGAGTTGAACTAGATATGGCCCGAGTGTGTAGGAAGCACAGTTCTTTTGTTGTGAGCAAGCTTACTGTTCTGGCCCTATGGGAAACACAGTAGAGTAGAAGAGTGCTCTTTTCTCAAAAGCAGAGTGTGTTTATTTTAAGGCGAGCTTGCGTTTGTTTTCCAGTCCTAAATGGAGTTGAATCACATGCAGTTTTTGGTCCTATGAGCAAGAGTTGTTTTCTGGTAAGGAAAGACACTATTGCGCTCCCATTGCCATACACAGTGCAAATAGCACTAGCATCTGTTCCCAGCATATACAGTGTATTTGACTGAAGAGGAGCTACTGTTCTTGTCAGTTTCCTAAGCAGAGTTGAACTAGATATGGCCGTTGTGTGAAGGAAGCACAGTTCTTCTGTTCTGAGGAAGCTCACTGTTCTGGCCCTATCGGAAACACAGTAGAGTAGAAGAGTGCTCTTTTCTCAAAAGCAGAGTGTGTTTCTTGTAAGGCGAGCTAGCGTTTGTTTCCCAGTCCTAAATGGAGTTAAATCACATGCAGTTTCTGGTCCTACGAGCAAGAGATGTTTCCTGGTAAGAAGAGTCACTATTGTGCTTCCATTGCCTTATGCAGTGCAAATAGCACTCTTGTCTGTTCCCAGCAAGTGCAGTTAATTGGACTGAAGAGGAGCTACTGATTTGTCAGTTTCGTAAGCAGAGTTGAACTAGATATGGCCCGTGTGTGTAGGAAGCACAGTTCTTTTGTTTTGAGCAAGCTAACTGTTCGGATCCCATAGGAAACACAGTAGAGTAGATGAGTGCCCTTTTCTCAAAAGCAGAGTGTGCTTCTTGTAAGACGAGCTAGTGTTTGTTTCCCAGTTAGAAATGGAGTTGAATCCCGTGCAGTTTCTGGTCCTACGAGCAAGAATTGTTTTCTGGTAAGAAGAGTCACTATTGCGCTCCCATTGCCATACACAGAGCAAATAGCTCTCTCGTCTGTTCCCAGCAAGTACAGTGTATTGGACTGAAGAGGAGCTACTGTTCTTGTCAGTTTCCTAAGGAGAGATGAACTAGATATGGCCCGTGTGTGTCGGAAGCACAGTTATTTTCTTCTGAGCAAGCTCACTGTTCGAACCCCATAGAAAACACAGTACAGTAGAAGAGTGTCTTTTCTCAAAAGCAGAATGTGTTTCTTGTAAGGGGAGCTAGAGTTTGTTTCCCAGTCCTAAATGGAGTTGAATCACATGCAGTTTCTGGTCCTACGAGCAAGATTATTTTTCTGGTAAAAAGAGTCACTATTGTGCTCCCATTGTTATACAGAGGCAAATAGCCCTGGCGTCTGTTCCCAGCAAGTACAGTGTATTGGACTGAAGAGGATCTGCAGTTCTTGTCAGTGTCCTAAGCAGAATTGAACTAGATATGGCCCTTGTGTGTAGGAAGCACAGTTCTTTTTTTCTGAGCAAGCTCACTGTTCCTGCCCTATAGAAAACACAGTAGAGTAGAAGAGTGCTCTTTTCTCAAAAGCAGAGTGTGTTTCTTGTAAGGCAAGCCTGCGTTTGTTTCCCAGTCCTAAATGGAGTTGAATCACATGCAGTATTTGGTCCTACGAGCAAGAGTTGTTTTCTGGTAAGTAAAGTCACTATGTGCTCCCATTGCCATACATAGAACAAATAGCACTTGTGTCTTTTCCCAGCAAGTACAGTGTATTGGACTGAAGAGGAGCTACTGTTCTTGTCAGTTTCCTATGCAGATTTGAACTGGATGTGGCCAGTGTGTGTAGGAAGCACAGTTCTTATGTTCTGAGCATGCTCACTGTTCTGGACCTATAGGAAACACAGTGGAGTAGAAGAGTGCTCTTTTCTCAAAAGCATAGTGTGGTTCATTTAGGGCGAGCTAGCGTTTGTTTCCCAGTCCTAAATGGAGTTGAATCACATGCAGTTTTTGGTCCTACGACCAGGAGTTTTTTTCTGGTAAGGAAAGTCACTATTGCATTCCCATTGCAATACACAGTGCTAATAGCACTCGCGTCTGTTCCCAGCAAGTACAGTGTATTGGACTGAAGAGGAGCTACTGTTCTTGTCAGTTTCCTAAGCAGAGTTGAACTAGGTATGGCCCGTGTGTGTAGGAAGCAAAGTTTTTTTGTTCTGAGCAAGCTCACTGTTCGCACCCCATAGGAAACACAGTAGAGTACAAGAGTGCTCTTTTCTCAAAAGGAGAGTATGTTTCTTCTAAGGTGAGCTAGGGTTGTTTCCTAGTCCTAAATGGAGTTGAATCCCATGCAGTTTCTTGTCCTAGGAGCAAGAGTTGTTATCTGGTAAGAAGAGTCACTATTGCGCTCCCATTGCCATACACAGTGCAAATAGCACTCGCGTCTGTTCCCAGCAAGTACAGTGTATTGGACTGAAGAGGAGCTACTGTTCTTGTCAGTTTCCTATGCAGAGTTGAACTGGATATGGCCCGTGTGTGTAGGAAGCACAGTTCTTTTGTTCTGAGCATACTCACTGTTCAGACACCATAGGAAACACAGTAGAGTAGAAGAGTGCTCTTTTCTCAAAAGCAGAGCGTGTTTCTTGTAAGGCGAGCAAGCGTTTGTTTCCCAGGCCCAAATGTTGTTGAATAACATGCAGTTTCTGCTCCTGGGAACAAGAGTTGTTTTCTGGTAAGAAGAGTCACTTTGGGATCCCATTGTCATACACAGGGCAAATAACACTGGCATCTGTTCCCAGCATGTACAGTGTATTTGACTGAAGAAGATCTAATGTTCTTGTCAGTGTCGTTAGCAGAGTTAATCTAGATATGGCCGTGTGTGTAGGAAGCACAGTTCTTTTGTTCTGAGCAAGCTCACTGTTCTGGCGCTATAGGAAACACAGTAGAGTAGAAGAGTGCTCTTTTCTCAAAAGCAGAGTGTGTTTCTTGTAAGGCGAGCTAGCGTTTGTTTCCCAGTCCTAAATGGCGTTGAATCACAAGCAGTTTCTGGTCCTAAGACCAAGAGTTGTTTTCTGTTGAGAAGAGTCACTATTGTGCTCCCATTGTCATACACAGGGCAAATACCACTGGCGTCTGTTCCCAGCAAGTACAGTGTATAGGACTGAAGTGGAGCTAATGTTCTTGTCAGTTTCCTAAGCAGAATTGAAATAGATATGGCTGTTTGTGTAGGAAGCACCGTTCTTTTGTTCTGAGCAAGCTCACTGTTCTGGCCCTATAGAAAACACAGTAGAGTAGAAGAGTGCTCTTTTCTCAAAAGCAGAGTGTGCTTCTTGTAGGGAGAGCTAGCGTTTGTTTCCCAGTCCCAAATGGAGTTGAATCACATGCAGTTTTCGGTCCTACGACCAGGAGTTTTTTTCTGGTAAGGAAAGTCACTATTGCACTCACATTGCCATACACAGTGCAAATAGTTCTCGCGTCTGTTCCCAGCAAATACAGTGTATTGGACTGAAGAGGAGCTACTGTTCTTGTCAGTGTCCTAAGCAGAATTGAACTAGATATGGCCCTTGTGTGTAGGAAGCACAGTTCTTTTTTTCTGAGCAAGCTCACTGTTCTGGCCCTATAGAAAACACAGTAGAGTAGAAGAGTGCTCTTTTCTCAAAAGCAGAGTGTGTTTCTTGTAAGGCAAGCTAGCGTTTGATTCCCAGTCCTAAATGGAGTTGAATCACATGCAGTATTTGGTCCTACGAGCAAGAGTTGTTTTCTGGTAAGTAAAGTCACTATGTGCTCCCATTGCCATACATAGAACAAATAGCACTTGTGTCTTTTCCCAGCAAGTACAGTGTATTGGACTGAAGAGGAGCTACTGTTCTTGTCAGTTTCCTATGCAGATTTGAACTAGATGTGGCCAGTGTGTGTAGGAAGCACAGTTCTTATGTTCTGAGCATGCTCACTGTTCTGGCCCTATAGGAAACACAGTGGAGTAGAAGAGTGCTCTTTTCTCAAAAGCATAGTGTGGTTCTTTTAGGGCGAGCTAGCGTTTGTTTCCCAGTCCTAAATGGATTTGAATCACATGCAGTTTTTGGTCCTACGACCAGGAGTTTTTTTCTGGTAAGGAAAGTCACTATTGCATTCCCATTGCCATACACAGTGCAAATAGCACTCGCGTCTGTTCCCAGCAAGTACAGTGTATTGGACTGAAGAGGAGCTACTGTTCTTGTCAGTGTCCTAAGCAGAGTTGAACTAGATATGGCCCGTGTGTGTAGGAAGCACAGTTCTTTTGTTCTGAGCATACTCACTGTTCAGACACCATAGGAAACACAGTAGAGTAGAAGAGTGCTCTTTTCTCAAAAGCAGAGCGTATTTCTTGTAAGGCGAGCAAGCGTTTGTTTCCCAGGCCCAAATGTTGTTGAATAACATGCAGTTTCTGCTCCTGGGAACAAGAGTTGTTTTCTGGTAAGAAGAGTCACTTTGGGATCCCATTGTCATACACAGGGCAAATAACACTGGCATCTGTTCCCAGCATGTACAGTGTATTTGACTGAAGAAGATCTAATGTTCTTGTCAGTGTCGTTAGCAGAGTTAATCTAGATATGGCCGTGTGTAGGAAGCACAGTTCTTTTGTTCTGAGCAAGCTCACTGTTCTGGCCATATAGAAAACACAGTAGAGTAGAAGAGTGCTCTTTTCTCAAAAGCAGAGTGTGTTTCTTGTAAGGTGAGCTAGCGTTTGTTTCCCAGTCCTAAATGGAGTTGAATCACATGCAGTTTCTGGTCCTACGAGCAAGAGTTGTTATGTGAGAAGAGTCACTATTGCGCTCCCCTTGTCATACACAGGGCAAATAGCACTGGCGTCTGTTCCCAGCATGTACAGTGTATTGAACTGAAGAGGATCTACTGTTCTTGTCAGTTTCCTAAGCAGAATTGAACTAGATATGGACATGTGTAGGAAGCACAGTTCTTTTGGTCTGAGCAAGCTCAATATTTTAGCACTATAGGAAACACAGTAGAGTAGAAGAGTGTTCTTTTCTCAAAAACATAGTGTGGTTCTTGTAGGGCGAGCTAGCGTTTGTTTCCCAGTCCTAAATGGAGTTGAATCACATGCAGTTTTTGGTCCTATGACCAGGAGTTTTTTTCTGGTAAGGAAAGTCACTATTGCATTCCCATTGCCATACACAGTGCAAATAGCACTCGCGTCTGTTCCCAGCAAGTACAGTGTATTGGACTGAAGAGGAGCTACTGTTCTTGTCAGTGTCCTAAGCAGAGTTGAACTAGATATGGCCGTTGTGTGAAGGAAGCACAGTTCTTTTGTTCTGAGCAAGCTAACTGTTCAGATCCCATAGGAAACACAGAAGAGTGGAAGAGTGCCCTTTTCTCAAAAGCAGAGTGTGCTTCTTGTAAGGCGACCTAGTGTTTGTTTCCCAGTCAGAAATGGTGTTGAATCCCATGCAGTTTGTGGTCCTACGAGCAAGAGTTGTTTTATGGTAAGAAGAGTCACTATTGTGCTCCCATTGCCATACACAGAGCAAATAGCACTCGCATCTGTTCCCAGAAAGTACAGTGTATTGGACTGAAAAGGAGCTACTGTTCTTGTCAGTTTCCTAAGCAGAGTTGAACTAGATGTGGCCCCTGTGTGTAGGAAGCACAGTTCTTTTGTTCTGAGCAAGCTCACTTTTCTGTCCCTATAGGAAACACAGTAGAGTAGAAGAGTGCTCTTTTCTCAAAAGCAGAGTGTGTTTCTAGTAAGGTGAGCTAGCGTTTGTTTCCCAGTCCTAAATGGAGTTGAATCACATGCAGTTTCAGGTATTATGAGCAAGAGTTGTTTTCTGGTAAGAGGAGTCACTATTGTGCTCCCATAGTCATACACAGGGCAAATAGCACTGGAGTCTCATCCCAGCAAGTACAGTGTATTGGACTGAAGAGGAGCTACTGTTCTTGTCAGTTTCCTAAGCAGAGATGAACTAGATATGGCCCGTGTGTGTAGGAAGCACCGTTCTTTTGTTCTGAGCAAGCTCACTGTTCTGGCCCTATAGAAAACACAGTAGAGTAGAAGAGTGCTCTTTTCTCAAAAGCATAGTGTGCTTCTTGTAGGGAAAGCTAGCGTTTGTTTCCCAGTCCCAAATGGAGTTGAATCACATGCAGTCTTTGGTCCTACGACCAGGAGTTTTTTTCTGGTAAGGAAAGTCACTATTGCACTCACATTGCCATACACAGTGCAAATAGTTCTCGCGTCTGTTCCCAGCAAATACAGTGTATTGGACTGAAGAGGAGCTACTGTTCTTGTCAGTGTCCTAAGCAGAATTGAACTAGATATGGCCCTTGTGTGTAGGAAGCACAGTTCTTTTTTTCTGAGCAAGCTCACTGTTCTGGCCCTATAGAAAACACAGTAGAGTAGAAGAGTGCTCTTTTCTCAAAAGCAGAGTGTGTTTCTTGTAAGGCAAGCTAGCGTTTGTTTCCCAGTCCTAAATGGAGTTGAATCACATGCAGTATTTGGTCCTACGAGCAAGAGTTGTTTTCTGGTAAGTAAAGTCACTATGTGCTCCCATTGCCATACATAGAACAAATAGCACTTGTGTCTTTTCCCAGCAAGTACAGTGTATTGGACTGAAGAGGAGCTACTGTTCTTGTCAGTTTCCTATGCAGATTTGAACTAGATGTGGCCAGTGTGTGTAGGAAGCACAGTTCTTATGTTCTGAGCATGCTCACTGTTCTGGCCCTATAGGAAACACAGTGGAGTAAAAGAGTGCTCTTTTCTCAAAAGCATAGTGTGGTTCTTTTAGGGCGAGCTAGCGTTTGTTTCCCAGTCCTAAATGGAGTTTAATCACATGCAGTTTTTGGTCCTACGACCAGGAGTTTTTTTCTGGTAAGGAAAGTCACTATTGCATTCCCATTGCCATACACAGTGCAAATAGCACTCGCGTCTGTTCCCAGCAAGTACAGTGTATTGGACTGAAGAGGAGCTACTGTTCTTGTCAGTGTCCTAAGCAGAGTTGAACTAGATATGGCCCGTGTGTGTAGGAAGCACAGTTCTTTTGTTCTGAGCATACTCACTGTTCAGACACCATAGGAAACACAGTAGAGTAGAAGAGTGCTCTTTTCTCAAAAGCAGAGCGTATTTCTTGTAAGGCGAGCAAGCGTTTGTTTCCCAGGCCCAAATGTTGTTGAATAACATGCAGTTTCTGCTCCTGGGAACAAGAGTTGTTTTCTGGTAAGAAGAGTCACTTTGGGATCCCATTGTCATACACAGGGCAAATAACACTGGCATCTGTTCCCAGCATGTACAGTGTATTTGACTGAAGAAGATCTAATGTTCTTGTCAGTGTCCTTAGCAGAGTTAATCTAGATATGGCCGTGTGTGTAAGAAGCGCAGTTCTTTTGTTCTGAGCAAGCTCACTGTTCTGGCCATATAGAAAACACAGTAGAGTAGAAGAGTGCTCTTTTCTCAAAAGCAGAGTGTGTTTCTTGTAAGGTGAGCTAGCGTTTGTTTCCCAGTCCTAAATGGAGTTGAATCACATGCAGTTTCTGGTCCTACGAGCAAGAGTTGTTATGTGAGAAGAGTCACTATTGCGCTCCCCTTGTCATACACAGGGCAAATAGCACTGGCGTCTGTTCCCAGCATGTACAGTGTATTGAACTGAAGAGGATCTACTGTTCTTGTCAGTTTCCTAAGCAGAATTGAACTAGATATGGACATGTGTAGGAAGCACAGTTCTTTTGGTCTGAGCAAGCTCAATATTTTAGCACTATAAGAAACACAGTAGAGTAGAAGAGTGCTCTTTTCTCAAAAGCAGAGTGTGCTTCTTGTAAGACGAGCTAGTGTTTGTTTCCCAGTCAGAAATGGAGTTGAATCCCGTGCAGTTTCTGGTCCTACGATCAAGAATTGTTTTCTGGTAAGAAGAGTCACTATTGCTCTCCCATTGCCATACACAGAGCAAATAGCACTCGCGTCTGTTCCCAGCAAGTACAGTGTATTGGACTGAAGAGGAGCTACTGTTCTTGTCAGTTTCCTAAGGAGAGATGAACTAGATATGGCCCGTGTGTGTCGGAAGCACAGTTCTTTTGTTCTGAGCAAGCTCACTGTTCTGGCCCTATAGAAAACACAGTAGAGTAGAAGAGTGCTCTTTTCTCAAAAGCAGAGTGTGTTTCTTGTAAGGCGAGCTAGCTTTTGTTTCCCAGTCCTAAATGGAGTTGAATCACATGCAGTATTTGGACCTACGAACAAGAGTTGTTTTCTGGTAAGGAAAGTAACTATGCGCTCCCACTGCCATACACAGTGCAAATAGCACTCGGGTCTGTTCCCAGCAAGTACAGTGTATTGGACTGCAGAGGAGCTACTGTTCTTGTCAGTTTCCTAAGCAGATATGAACTAGATATGCCCCGTGTGTTTAGGAAGCACAGTTTTTTGTTCTGAGCAATGTCACTGTTCTGGCCGTATAGGAAACACAGTGGAGTAGAAGAGTGCTCTTTTCTCAAAAGCAGAGTGTGTTTCTAGTAAGGTGAGCTAGCGTTTGTTTCCCAGTCCTAAATGGAGTTGAATCACATGCAGTTTCAGGTATTATGAGCAAGAGTTGTTTTCTGGTAAGAGGAGTCACTATTGTGCTCCCATAGTCATACACAGGGCAAATAGCACTGGAGTCTCATCCCAGCAAGTACAGTGTATTGGACTGAAGAGGAGCTACTGTTCTTGTCAGTTTCCTAAGCAGAGATGAACTAGATATGGCCCGTGTGTGTAGGAAGCACCGTTCTTTTGTTCTGAGCAAGCTCACTGTTCTGGCCCTATAGAAAACACAGTAGAGTAGAAGAGTGCTCTTTTCTCAAAAGCATAGTGTGCTTCTTGTAGGGAAAGCTAGCGTTTGTTTCCCAGTCCCAAATGGAGTTGAATCACATGCAGTTTTTGGTCCTACGACCAGGAGTTTTTTTCTGGTAAGGAAAGTCACTATTGCACTCACATTGCCATACACAGTGCAAATAGTTCTCGCGTCTGTTCCCAGCAAATACAGTGTATTGGACTGAAGAGGAGCTACTGTTCTTGTCAGTGTCCTAAGCAGAATTGAACTAGATATGGCCCTTGTGTGTAGGAAGCACAGTTCTTTTTTTCTGAGCAAGCTCACTGTTCTGGCCCTATAGAAAACACAGTAGAGTAGAAGAGTGCTCTTTTCTCAAAAGCAGAGTGTGTTTCTTGTAAGGCAAGCTAGCGTTTGTTTCCCAGTCCTAAATGGAGTTGAATCACATGCAGTATTTGGTCCTACGAGCAAGAGTTGTTTTCTGGTAAGTAAAGTCACTATGTGCTCCCATTGCCATACATAGAACAAATAGCACTTGTGTCTTTTCCCAGCAAGTACAGTGTATTGGACTGAAGAGGAGCTACTGTTCTTGTCAGTTTCCTATGCAGATTTGAACTAGATGTGGCCAGTGTGTGTAGGAAGCACAGTTCTTATGTTCTGAGCATGCTCACTGTTCTGGCCCTATAGGAAACACAGTGGAGTAAAAGAGTGCTCTTTTCTCAAAAGCATAGTGTGGTTCTTTTAGGGCGAGCTAGCGTTTGTTTCCCAGTCCTAAATGGAGTTTAATCACATGCAGTTTTTGGTCCTACGACCAGGAGTTTTTTTCTGGTAAGGAAAGTCACTATTGCATTCCCATTGCCATACACAGTGCAAATAGCACTCGCGTCTGTTCCCAGCAAGTACAGTGTATTGGACTGAAGAGGAGCTACTGTTCTTGTCAGTGTCCTAAGCAGAGTTGAACTAGATATGGCCCGTGTGTGTAGGAAGCACAGTTCTTTTGTTCTGAGCATACTCACTGTTCAGACACCATAGGAAACACAGTAGAGTAGAAGAGTGCTCTTTTCTCAAAAGCAGAGCGTATTTCTTGTAAGGCGAGCAAGCGTTTGTTTCCCAGGCCCAAATGTTGTTGAATAACATGCAGTTTCTGCTCCTGGGAACAAGAGTTGTTTTCTGGTAAGAAGAGTCACTTTGGGATCCCATTGTCATACACAGGGCAAATAACACTGGCATCTGTTCCCAGCATGTACAGTGTATTTGACTGAAGAAGATCTAATGTTCTTGTCAGTGTCCTTAGCAGAGTTAATCTAGATATGGCCGTGTGTGTAAGAAGCGCAGTTCTTTTGTTCTGAGCAAGCTCACTGTTCTGGCCATATAGAAAACACAGTAGAGTAGAAGAGTGCTCTTTTCTCAAAAGCAGAGTGTGTTTCTTGTAAGGTGAGCTAGCGTTTGTTTCCCAGTCCTAAATGGAGTTGAATCACATGCAGTTTCTGGTCCTACGAGCAAGAGTTGTTATGTGAGAAGAGTCACTATTGCGCTCCCCTTGTCATACACAGGGCAAATAGCACTGGCGTCTGTTCCCAGCATGTACAGTGTATTGAACTGAAGAGGATCTACTGTTCTTGTCAGTTTCCTAAGCAGAATTGAACTAGATATGGACATGTGTAGGAAGCACAGTTCTTTTGGTCTGAGCAAGCTCAATATTTTAGCACTATAAGAAACACAGTAGAGTAGAAGAGTGCTCTTTTCTCAAAAGCAGAGTGTGCTTCTTGTAAGACGAGCTAGTGTTTGTTTCCCAGTCAGAAATGGAGTTGAATCCCGTGCAGTTTCTGGTCCTACGATCAAGAATTGTTTTCTGGTAAGAAGAGTCACTATTGCTCTCCCATTGCCATACACAGAGCAAATAGCACTCGCGTCTGTTCCCAGCAAGTACAGTGTATTGGACTGAAGAGGAGCTACTGTTCTTGTCAGTTTCCTAAGGAGAGATGAACTAGATATGGCCTGTGTGTGTAGGAAGCACAGTTCTTTTGTGCTGAGCAAGCTCACTGTTCTGACACCATAGGAAACACAGTAGAGTAGAAGAGTGCTCTTTTGTCAAAAGCAAAGTGTGTTTCTTGTAAGGCAAGCTAGCGTTTGTTTCCCAGTCCTAAATGGAGTTGAATCACATGCAGTTTCTGGGCCTGGGAGCAAGAGCTGTTTTCTGGTAAGAAGAGTCACTATTGGGATCCCAATGTCATACAGAGGGCAAATAGCACTGGTGTCTGTTCGCGGCATGTACAGTGTATTCGACTGAAGAGGATCTACTGTTCTTGTCAGTTTCCTAAGCAGATTTGAACTAGATATGGCCATGTATGTAGGAAGCACAGATCTTTTGTTCTGAGCAAGCTCACTGTTCTGTCGCTATATGAAACACAGTATAGTAGAAAAGTGCTCTTTTCTCAAAAGCAGAGTGTGTTTCTTGTAAGGCGAGCTAGTGTTTGTTTCCCAGTCCTAAATGGAGTTGAATCACCTGCAGTTTCTGATCCTGGGAGCAAGAGTTGTTTTCTGGTAAGAAGAGTCACTATTGTGCTCCCATTGTCATACACAGGGCAAATAGCACTGGCGTCTGTTCCCAGCATGTACAGTGTATTGGACTGAAGAGGATCTGCTGTTCTTGTCAGTTTCCTAAGCAGAGTTGAACTAGATATGGCCCGTGTGTGTAGGAAGCACAGTTCTTTTGTTCTGAGCAAGCTCACTGTTCTGGCCCTATAGAAAATACAATAGAGTAGAAGAGTGCTCTTTTCTCAAAAGCAGAGTGTGTTTCCTGTAAGGCGAGCTAGCGTTTGTTTCCCAGTCCTAAATGGAGTTGAATCACATGCAGTGTTTGGTCCTATGAACAAGAGTTGTTTTCTGGTAAGGAAAGTAACTATGTGCTCCCAATGCCATACACAGTGCAAATAGCACTCGCATCTGTTCCCAGCAAGTACAGTGTATTGGACTGAAGAGGAGCTACTGTTCTTGTCAGTTTCCTAAGCAGATTTGAACTAGATATGGCCCGTGTGTTTAGGAAGCACAGTTCTTTTGTTCTGAGCAACCTAACTGTTCTGGCCCTATAGGAAACACAGTAGAATAGAAGAGTGCTCTTTTCTCAAAAGCAGATTGTGTTTCTTGTAAGGTGAGTTAGCGTTTGTTTCCCAGTCCTAAATGGAGTTGAATCACATGCAGATTCTGGTCCTATGAGCAAGAGTTGTTTTCTGGTAAGAAGAGTCACTATTGTGCTCCCATTGCCATACACAGTACAAATAGCACTCGTGTATTTTCCCAGCAAGTACAGTGTATTGGATTGAAGAGGAGCTACTGTTCTTTTCAGATTCCTAAGCAGAGTTGAACTAGATATGGCCCGTGTGTGTAGGAAGCACAGATCTTTTGTTCTGAGCAAGCTCACTGTTCGGACCCCATAGGAAACACAGTAGAGTAGAAGAGTGCTCTTTTCTCAAAAGCAGAGTGTGTTCCTTGTAAGGCGAGCTAGCGTTTGTTTTCCAGTCCTAAATGGAGTTGAATCACATGCAGTTTCTGGTCCTGGGAGCAAGAGTTGTTTTCGGGTAAGAAGAGTCACTATTGAGATCCCATTGTCATACACAGGGCAAATAACACTGGCATCTGTTCCCAGCATGTACAGTGTATTTGACTGAAGAAGATCTAATGTTCTTGTCAGTGTCCTAAGCAGAGTTGATCTAGATATGGTCGTATGTAGGAAGCACAGTTCTTTTGTTCTGAGCAAGCTCACTGTTCTGGCCCTATAGGAAACACAGTAGAGTAGAAGAGTGCTCTTTTCTCAAAAGAAGAGTGTGTTTCTTGTAAGGTGAGTTAGCGTTTGTTTCCCAGTCATAAATGGAGTTGAATCACATGCAGTTTCAGGTCCTATGAGAAAGAGTTGTTTTCTGGTAAGAAGATTCACTATTGCACTCCCATTGCCATACACAGTGCAAATAGCACTTGTGTCTGTTCCCAGCAAGGACAGTGTATTGGACTGAAGAGGAGGTACTGTTCTTGTCAGTTTCCTAAGCAGAGTTGAACTAGATATTGCCCGTGAGTGTAGGAAGCACAGTTCTTTTGTTTTGAGCAAGCTCACTGTTCAGACCCCATAGGAAACACAGTAGAGTAGAAGAGTACTCTTGTCTCAAAAGCAGAGTGTGTTTCTTGTAAGGCGAGCTATTGTTTGTTTCCCAGTCCTAAATGGAGTTGAATCACATGCAGTTTTTGTCCTATGAGCAGGAGTTGTTTTCTGGTAAGGAAAGTCACTATTGTGCTCCCATTGCCATACACAGTACAAATAGCACTCGCGTATTTTCCCATCAAGTACAGTGTATTGGATTGAAGAGGAGCTACTGTTCTTGTCAGTTTCCTAAGCAGAGTTGAACTAGATATGGCCCGTGTGTGTAGGAAGCACAGATCTTTTGTTCTGAGCAAGCTCACTGTTCGGACCCCATAGAAAACACAGTAGAGTAGAAGAGTGCTCTTTTCTCAAAAGCAGAGTGTGTTTTTTTTAAGGTGAGCTAGCGTTTGTTTCCCAGTCATAAATGAAGTTGAATCACATGCAGTTTCTGGTCCTACGAGCAAGAGTTGTTTTCTGGTAAGAAGAGTCACTATTGCACTCCCATTGCCATACACAGTGCAAATAGCACTTGTGTCTGGTCCCAGCAAGGACGGTGTATTGGACTGAAGAGGAGCTACTGTTCTTGTCAGTTTTCTAAGCAGAGTTGAACTAGATATTGCCCGTGAGTGTAGGAAGCACAGTTTTTTTGTTTTGAGCAAGCTCACTGTTCAGACCCTATAGGAAACACAGTAGAGTAGAAGAGTACTCTTTCCTCAAAAGCAGAGTGTGTTTCTTGTAAGGCGAGCTAGCGTTTGTTTTCCAGTCCTAAATGGAGTTGAATTATATGCAGTTTCTGTTCCTACAACCAAGAGTTGGTTTCTGGTAAGAAGAGTCACTATTGTGCTCCCATTGTCATACACAGGGCAAATAGCACTGGCGTCTGTTCCCAGCATGTACAGTGTATTGGACTGAAGAGGATCTACTGTTCTTGTCAGTTTCCTAAGCAGAGTTGAACTGGATATGGCCCGTGTGTGTAGGAAGCACAGTTCTATTGTTCTGAGCAAGCTCACTGTTCTGGCCCTATAGAAAACACAGTAGAGTAGAAGATTGCTCTTTTCTCAAAAGCAGAGTGTGTTTCTTGTAAGGTGAGCTAGCGTTTGTTTCCCAGTCCTAAATGGAGTTGAATCACGTGCAGTTACTGGACCTACGAGCAAGAGTTGTTATGTGAGAAGAGTCACTATAGCGCTCCCCTTGTCATACACAGGGCAATAGCACTGGCGTCTGTTCCCAGCATGTACAGTGTACTGAACTGAAGAGGATCTACTGTTCTAGTCAGTTTCCTAAGCAGAATTGAACTAGATATGGCCCGTGTGTGTAGGAAGCACAGTTCTTTTGTTCTGAGCAAGATCAATGTTCTAGCACTCTAGGAAACACAGTAGAGTAGAAGAGTGCTCTTTTCTCAAAAGCATAGTGTGGTTCTTGTAGGGAGAGCTAGCGTTTGTTTCCCAGTCCTAAATGGAGTTGAATCACATGCAGTTTTTGGTCCTACGACCAGGAGTTTTTTCTGGTAAGGAAAGTCACTATTGCACTCCCATTGCGATACACAGTGCAAATAGCACTCGCGTCTGTTCCCAGCAAGTACAGTGTATTGGACTGAAGAGGAGCTACTGTTCTTGTCAGTGTCCTAAGGAGAGTTGAACTAGATATGGCCCGTGTGTGTAGGAAGCACAGTTCTATTGTTCTGAGCAAGTTCACTGTTCAGACCCCATAGGAAACACAGTAGAGTAGAAAAGTGCTCTTTTATCAAAAGCAGAGTTTGTTTCTTGTAAGGCAAGCAAGCGTTTGTTTCCCAGTCCTAAATGTTGTTGAATAACATGCAGTTTCTGGTCCTGGGAGCAAGAGTTGTTTTCTGGTAAGAAGAGACACTATTGGGATCCCATTGTCATACACAGGGCAAATAGCACTGGCGTCTGTTCCCTGATGTACAGTGTATTGAACTGAAGAGGATCCACTGGCGTCTGTTCCCAGGATGTACAGTGTATTGGACTGAAGAGGATCTACTGTTCTTGTCAGTTTCCTAAGCAGAGTTGAACTAGATATGGCCATGTGTGTAGGAAGCACAGTTCTTTTGTTCTGAGCAAGCTCACTCTTCTGGCGCTATGGGAAAAACAGTAGAGTAGAAGAGTGCTCTTTTCTCAAAAGCAGAGTGTGTTTCTTGTAAGGCGAGCTAGCGTTTGTTTCCCAGTCCTAAATGGAGTTGAATCACCTGCAGTTTCTGATCCTGGGAGCAAGAGTTGTTTTCTGGTAAGAAGAGTCACTATTGTGCTTCCATTGTCATACACAGGGCAAATAGCACTGGCGTCTGTTCCCAGCATGTACAATATATTATTGGACTGAAGAGGATCTACTGTTCTTGTCAGTTTCCTAAGCAGAGTTGATCTAGATATGGTCGTGTGTAGGAAGCACAGTTCTTTTGTTCTGAGCAAGCTCACTGTTCTGGCGCTATAGGAAACACAGTAGAGTAGAAGAGTGCTCTTTTCTCAAAAGCAGAGTGTGTTTCTTGTAAGGCGAGCTAGCGTTTGTTTCCCAGTCCTAAATGGCGTTGAATCACAAGCAGTTTCTGGTCCTAAGACCAAGAGTTGTTTTCTGTTGAGAAGAGTCACTATTGTGCTCCCATTGTCATACACAGGGCAAATACCACTGGCGTCTGTTCCCAGCAAGTACAGTGTATAGGACTGAAGTGGAGCTAATGTTCTTGTCAGTTTCCTAAGCAGAATTGAAATAGATATGGCTGTTTGTGTAGGAAGCACCGTTCTTTTGTTCTGAGCAAGCTCACTGTTCTGGCCCTATAGAAAACACAGTAGAGTAGAAGAGTGCTCTTTTCTCAAAAGCAGAGTGTGCTTCTTGTAGGGAGAGCTAGCGTTTGTTTCCCAGTCCCAAATGGAGTTGAATCACATGCAGTTTTTGGTCCTACGACCAGGAGTTTTTTTCTGGTAAGGAAAGTCACTATTGCACTCACATTGCCATACACAGTGCAAATAGTTCTCGCGTCTGTTCCCAGCAAATACAGTGTATTGGACTGAAGAGGAGCTACTGTTCTTGTCAGTGTCCTAAGCAGAATTGAACTAGATATGGCCCTTGTGTGTAGGAAGCACAGTTCTTTTTTTCTGAGCAAGCTCACTGTTCTGGCCCTATAGAAAACACAGTAGAGTAGAAGAGTGCTCTTTTCTCAAAAGCAGAGTGTGTTTCTTGTAAGGCAAGCTAGTGTTTGATTCCCAGTCCTAAATGGAGTTGAATCACATGCAGTATTTGGTCCTACGAGCAAGAGTTGTTTTCTGGTAAGTAAAGTCACTATGTGCTCCCATTGCCATACATAGAACAAATAGCACTTGTGTCTTTTCCCAGCAAGTACAGTGTATTGGACTGAAGAGGAGCTACTGTTCTTGTCAGTTTCCTATGCAGATTTGAACTAGATGTGGCCAGTGTGTGTAGGAAGCACAGTTCTTATGTTCTGAGCATGCTCACTGTTCTGGCCCTATAAGAAACACAGTGGAGTAGAAGAGTGCTCTTTTCTCAAAAGCATAGTGTGGTTCTTTTAGGGCGAGCTAGCGTTTGTTTCCCAGTCCTAAATGGATTTGAATCACATGCAGTTTTTGGTCCTACGACCAGGAGTTTTTTTCTGGTAAGGAAAGTCACTATTGCATTCCCATTGCCATACACAGTGCAAATAGCACTCGCGTCTGTTCCCAGCAAGTACAGTGTATTGGACTGAAGAGGAGCTACTGTTCTTGTCAGTGTCCTAAGCAGAGTTGAACTAGATATGGCCCGTGTGTGTAGGAAGCACAGTTCTTTTGTTCTGAGCATACTCACTGTTCAGACACCATAGGAAACACAGTAGAGTAGAAGAGTGCTCTTTTCTCAAAAGCAGAGCGTATTTCTTGTAAGGCGAGCAAGCGTTTGTTTCCCAGGCCCAAATGTTGTTGAATAACATGCAGTTTCTGCTCCTGGGAACAAGAGTTGTTTTCTGGTAAGAAGAGTCACTTTGGGATCCCATTGTCATACACAGGGCAAATAACACTGGCATCTGTTCCCAGCATGTACAGTGTATTTGACTGAAGAAGATCTAATGTTCTTGTCAGTGTCCTTAGCAGAGTTAATCTAGATATGGCCGTGTGTAGGAAGCACAGTTCTTTTGTTCTGAGCAAGCTCACTGTTCTGGCCATATAGAAAACACAGTAGAGTAGAAGAGTGCTCTTTTCTCAAAAGCAGAGTGTGTTTCTTGTAAGGTGAGCTAGCGTTTGTTTCCCAGTCCTAAATGGAGTTGAATCACATGCAGTTTCTGGTCCTACGAGCAAGAGTTGTTATGTGAGAAGAGTCACTATTGCGCTCCCCTTGTCATACACAGGGCAAATAGCACTGGCGTCTGTTCCCAGCATGTACAGTGTATTGAACTGAAGAGGATCTACTGTTCTTGTCAGTTTCCTAAGCAGAATTGAACTAGATATGGACATGTGTAGGAAGCACAGTTCTTAGGTCTGAGCAAGCTCAATATTTTAGCACTATAGGAAACACAGTAGAGTAGAAGAGTGCTCTTTTCTCAAAAGCATAGTGTGGTTCTTGTAGGGCAAGCTAGCGTTTGTTTCCCAGTCCTAAATGGAGTTTAATCACATGCAGTTTTTGGTCCTACGACCAGGAGTTTTTTTCTGGTAAGGAAAGTCACTATTGCATTCCCATTGCCATACACAGTGCAAATAGCACTCGCGTCTGTTCCCAGCAAGTACAGTGTATTGGACTGAAGAGGAGCTACTGTTCTTGTCAGTGTCCTAAGCAGAGTTGAACTAGATATGGCCCGTGTGTGTAGGAAGCACAGTTCTTTTGTTCTGAGCATACTCACTGTTCAGACACCATAGGAAACACAGTAGAGTAGAAGAGTGCTCTTTTCTCAAAAGCAGAGCGTATTTCTTGTAAGGCGAGCAAGCGTTTGTTTCCCAGGCCCAAATGTTGTTGAATAACATGCAGTTTCTGCTCCTGGGAACAAGAGTTGTTTTCTGGTAAGAAGAGTCACTTTGGGATCCCATTGTCATACACAGGGCAAATAACACTGGCATCTGTTCCCAGCATGTACAGTGTATTTGACTGAAGAAGATCTAATGTTCTTGTCAGTGTCCTTAGCAGAGTTAATCTAGATATGGCCGTGTGTAGGAAGCACAGTTCTTTTGTTCTGAGCAAGCTCACTGTTCTGGCCATATAGAAAAC
>NW_026737364.1:0-43000 GCF_949786415.1 Peromyscus eremicus | reverse complement strand
TTTCTCAAAAGCAGAGTGTGTTTCTTGTAAGGCCAGCTAGCGTTTGTTTCCCCGCCCTAAATGGAGTTGAAATACACATGCAGTTTCTTGTCCTACGAGCAAGAGTTGTTTTCTGGTAAGAAGAGTCACTATTGTGCTCCCTTTGCCATACACAGTGCAAATAGCCCTCGCGTCTGTTCCCAGCAAGTACAGTGTATTGGACTGAAGAGGATCTACTGTTCTCGTCAGTTTCCTAAGCAGAGTTGAACTAGATATGGCCCATGTGTGTAGGAAGCACAGTTCTTTTGTACTCAGCAAGCTCACTGTTCTGGCCCTATAGGAAACACAGTAGAGTAGAAGAGTGCTCTTTCCTCAAAAGCAGAGTGTGTTTTTTGTAAGGCGAGCTAGCGTTTGTTTCGCAGTCCTAAATGGATTTGAATCACATGCAGTTTCCGTTCCTACGAGCAATAGTTGTTTTCTGGTAAGGAAAGTCACTATTGTGCTCCCTTTGCCATACACAGTGCAAATAGCACTCGCGTCTGTTCCCAGCAAGTACAGTGTATTGGACTGAAGAGGAGCTACTGTTCTTGTCAGTTTCCTAAGCAGAGTTGAACTAGATATGGCCAGTGTGTGTAAGAAGCACAGTTCTTTTGTTCTTAGCAAGCTCACTGTTCGGACACCATAGGAAACACAGTAGAGTAGATGAGTGCTCTTTTCTCAAAAGCCGAGTGTGTTTAGTGTAAGGTGACCTAGCTTTTGCTTCCCACTCCTAAATTGAGTTGAATCACATGCAGTTTCTGGTCCTAAGAGCAAGAGTTGTTTTCTGGTAAGAAGAGTCACTATTGCGCTCCCATTGCCATACACAGTGCAAATAGTACTCGCGTCTGCTCTCAGCAAGTACAGTGTATTTGATTGAAGAGGTTCTACTGTTCTTGTCAGTTTCCTAAGCAGACTTGAACTAAATATGGCCCGTGTGTGTAGGAAGCACAGTTCATTTGTTCTGAGCAAGCTCATTGTTCGAACCCCATAGGAAAAACAGTAGAGTAGAAGAGTACTCTTTTCTCAAAAGCAGAGTTTGTTTCTTGTAAGTCGAGCTAGCGTTTGTTTCCCAGTCCTAAATGGAGTTGAATCACATGCTGTTTCTGGTCATACGAGCAAGAGTTGTTTTCTGGTAAGAAGAGTCACTATTGTGCTCCCATTGTCACACACAGGGCAAATAGCACTGGCGTCTATTCCCAGCATGTACAGTCTATTGGACTGAAGAGGTTCTACTGTTCTTGTCAGTTTCCTAAGCAGAATTGAACAAGATATGGCCCGTGTGTGTAGGAAGCACAGTTCTTTTGTTCTCAGCAAGCTCACATTTCGAACCCCATAGGAAACACAGTAGCGTCGAAGAGTGCATTTTTCTCAAAAGCAAAGTGTGTTTCTTGTAAGGCGAGCTAGTGTTTGTTTCCCAGTCCTAAATGGAGATGAAATGCACATGCAGTTTCTGGTCCTACGAGCAAGAGTTGTTTTCTGGTAAGAAGAGTCACTATTGCGCTCCCTTTGCCATACACAGTGCAAATAGCCTTCGCGTCTGTTCCCAGCAAGTACAGTGTATTGGACTGAAGAGGAGCTACTGTTCTTGTCAGTTTCCTAAGCAGAGTTGAACTAGATATGGCCCATGTGTGTAGGAAGCTCAGTTCTTTTGTACTCAGCAAGCTCACTGTTCTGGCCCTATAGGAAACACAGTAGAGTAGAAGAGTGCTCTTTCCTCAAAAACAGAGTGTGTTTTTTGTAAGGCGAGCTAGCCTTTGTTTTGCAGTCCTAAATGGAGTTGAATCACATGCAGTTTCCGTTCCTACGAGCAAGAGTTTTTTTCTGGTAAGGAAAGTCACTATTGCGCTCCCATTGCCATACTTACTGCAAATAGCACTCGTGTCTGTTCCCAGCAAGTACAGTGTATTGGACTGAAGAGGAGCTACTGTTCTTGTCAGTTTCCTAAGCAGAATTGAACTAGATATGGCCCGTGTGTAGGAAGCACAGTTCTTTTGTTCTGAGCAAGCTCACTGTTCGGACACCATAGGAAACACAGTAGAGTAGAAGAGTGCATTTTTCTCAAAAGCAGAGTGTGTTTCTTGTAAGGCCAGCTAGCGTTTGTTTCCCAGTCCTAAATGGAGTTGAAATACACATGCAGTTTCTGGTCCTACGAGCAAGAGTTGTTTTCTGGTAAGAAGAGTCACTATTGTGCTCCCTTTGCCATACACAGTGCAAATAGCCCTCGCGTCTGTTCCCAGCAAGTACAGTGTATTGGACTGAAGAGGATCTACTGTTCTTGTCAGTTTCCTAAGCAGAGTTGAACTAGATATGGCCCATGTGTGTAGGAAGCACAGTTCTTTTGTACTCAGCAAGCTCACTGTTCTGGCCCTATAGGAAACACAGTAGAGTAGAAGAGTGCTCTTTCCTCAAAAGCAGAGTGTGTTTTTTGTAAGGCGAGCTAGCGTTTGTTTCGCAGTCCTAAATGGATTTGAATCACATGCAGTTTCCGTTCCTACGAGCAATAGTTGTTTTCTGGTAAGGAAAGTCACTATTGTGCTCCCTTTGCCATACACAGTGCAAATAGCATCGCGTCTGTTCCCAGCAAGTACAGTGTATTGGACTGAAGAGGAGCTACTGTTCTTGTCAGTTTCCTAAGCAGAATTGAACTAGATATGGCCCGTTTGTGTAGGAAGCACAGTTCTTTTGTTCTGAGCAAGCTCACTGTTTGGACCCCATAGAAAACACAGTAGAGTAGAAGAGTGCTCTTTTCTCAAAAGCAGAGTGTGTTTCTTGTAAGGCGAGCTAGCGTTTGTTTCCCAGTCCTAAATGGAGTTGAATCACATGCAGTTTCTGGTCCTACAAGCAAGAGTTGTTTTCTGGTAAGAGGAGTCACTATTGCGCTCCCATTGCCATACTCAGTGCAAATAGCACTGGCGTCTGTACCCAGCATGTACAGCGTATTGGACTGAAGAGGATCTACTGTTCTTGTCAGTTTCCTAAGCAGAGTTGAACTAGATATGGCCCGTGTGTGTAGGAAGCACAGTTCATTTGTTCTGAGCAAGCTCACTGTTCGAACCCCATAGGAAACACAGTAGAGTAGAAGAGTACTCTTTTCTCAAAAGCAGAGTGTGTTTCTTGTAAGGCGATCTAGCGTTTGTTTCCCAGTCCTAAATGGAGTTGAATCACATGCAGTTTCTGGTCATATGTGCAAGAGTTGTTTTCTGGTAAGAAGAGTCACTATTGTGCTCCCATTGTCACACACAGGGCAAATAGCACTGGCGTCTCTTCCCAGCATGTACAGTCTATTGGACTGAAGAGGTTCTACTGTTCTTGTCAGTTTCCTAAGCAGAATTGAACAAGATATGGCCCGTGTCTGTAGGAAGCACAGTTCTTTTGTTCTGAGCAAGCTCACATTTCGAACCCCATAGGAAACACAGTAGAGTAGAAGAGTGCATTTTTCTCAAAAGCAGAGTGTGTTTCTTGTAGGCGAGCTAGCGTTTGCTTCCCAGTCCTAAATGGAGATGAAATACACATGCAGTTTCTGGTCCTACGAGCAAGAGTTGTTTTCTGGTAAGAAGAGTCACTATTGTGCTCCCATTGTCATACACAGTGCAAATAGCCCTTGCGTCTGTTCCCAGCAAGTACAGTGTATTGGACTGAAGAGGAGCTACTGTTTTTGTCAGTTTCCTAAGCAGAGTTGAACTAGATATGGCCCGTGTGTGTAAGAAGCACAGTTCTTTTGTTCTGAGCAAGCTCACTGTTCGGACCCTATAGGAAACACAGTAGAGTAGATGAGTGCTCTTTTCTCAAAAGCCGAGTGTGTTTAGTGTAAGGCGAGCTAGCGTTTGTTTTGCAGTCCTAAATGGATTTGAATCACATGCAGTTTCTGGTCCTACGAGCAAGAGTTGTTTTCTGGTAAGAAGAGTCACTATTGTGCTCCCATTGCCATACACAGTGCAAATAGCACTCGCATCTGCTCTCAGCAAGTACAGTGTATTTGATTGAAGAGGAGCTACTGTTCTTGTCAGTTTCCTAAGCAGACTTGAACTAGACATGGCCCGTGTGTGTAGGAAGCACAGTTCATTTGTTCTGAGCAAGCTCACTGTTCGGACCCCATAGGAAACACAGTAGAGTAGATGAGTGCTCTTTTCTCAAAAGCCGAGTGTGTTTAGTGTAAGGCGAGCTAGCGTTTGTTTTGCAGTCCTAAATGGATTTGAATCACATGCAGTTTCTGGTCCTACGAGCAAGAGTTGTTTTCTGGTAAGAAGAGTCACTATTGTGCTCCCATTGCCATACACAGTGCAAATAGCACTCGCATCTGCTCTCAGCAAGTACAGTGTATTTGATTGAAGAGGAGCTACTGTTCTTGTCAGTTTCCTAAGCAGACTTGAACTAGATATGGCCCGTGTGTGTAGGAAGCACAGTTCATTTGTTCTGAGCAAGCTCACTGTTCGGACCCCATAGGAAACACAGTAGAGTAGAAGAGTACTCTTTTCTCAAAAGCAGAGTGTGTTTCTTGTAAGGCGAGCTAGCTTTTGTTTCCCAGTCGTAAATGAAGTTGAATCACATGCAGTTTCTGTTCCTATGAGTAGAGTTGTTTTTTGGTGAGAAGAGTCACTATTGCGCTCCCATTGCCATACACAGTGCAAATAGCACTTGCGTCTCTTCCAATCAAGTACAGTGTATTGGACTGAAGAGGAGATACTGTTCTTGTCAGTTTCCTGAGCAGAGTTGAACTAGATATGGCCCGTGTGTATAGGAAGCACAGTTCTTTTGTTCTGAGCAAACTAACTTTCTGGCCCTATAGGAAACACAGTAGAGTAGATGAGTGCTCTTTTCTCAAAAGCAGAGTGTGTTTCTTGTAAGGTGAGATAGCGTTTGTTTCCCAGTCCTAAATGGCGTTGAATCACATGCAGTTTCTGGACGTACAAGCAGGAGTTGTTTTCTGGTAAGGAAAGTCACAATTGCGCTCCCATTGTCATACACAGGGCAAATAGCCCTGGCGTCTCTTCCCAGCATGTACAGTGTATTGGACTGAAGAGGATCTACTGTTCTTGTCAGTTTCCTAAGCACAATTGAACTAGATACGGCCATGTGTGTAGGAAGCACAGTTCTTTTGTTCTGAGCAAGCTCACTGTTCTAGCCCTATATGAAACACAGTAGAGTAGAAGAGTGCTCTTTTCTCAAAAGCAGAGTGTGTTTCTTGTAAGGCAAGATAGCGTTTGCTTCCCAGACCTAAATGGAGTTGAATCACATGCAGTTTCTGGTCCTACAAGCAAGAATTGTTTTCTTGTAAGAAGAGTCACTATTGTGCTCCCATTGTCATACACAGTGCAAATAGCCCTTGCGTCTGTTCCCAGCAAGTACAGTGTATTGGACTGAAGAGGAGCTACTGTTTTTGTCAGTTTCCTAAGCAGAGTTGAACTAGATATGACCTGTGTGTGTAGGAAGCACAATTCTTTTGTTCTGAGCAAGCTCACTGTTTGGACCCCATTGGAAACACAGTAGAGTAGATGTGTGCCTTATTCTCAAAAGCAGAGCGTGTTTCTTGTAAGGCGAGCTAGTGTTTCTTTCCCAGTCCTAAGTGGATTGAATAAAATGCAGTTTCTGGTCCTAGCAGCAAGAGTTGTTTTCTGGTAAGAAGTGTCACTATTGTGCTCCCATTGTCAGACACAGGGCAAATAGCACTGGCGTCTCTTCCCAGCATGTACAGTCTATTGGACTGAAGAGGTTCTACTGTTCTTTTCAGTTTCCTAAGCAGAATTGAACAAGATATGGCCCGTGTGTGTAGGAAGCACAGTTCTTTTGTTCTGAGCAAGCTCACATTTTGAACCCCATAGGAAACACAGTAGAGTAGAAGAGTGCATTTTTCTCAAAAGCATAGTGTATTTCTTGTAAGGCGAGCTAGCGTTTGTTTCCCAGTCTTAAATGGAGATAAAATACACATGCAGTTTCTGGTCCTACGAGCAAGAGTTGTTTTCTGGTAAGAAGAGTCACTATTGCGCTCCCTTTGCCATACACAGTGCAAATAGCCCTCGCGTCTGTTCCCAGCATGTACAGTGTATTGGACTGAAGAGGAGCTACTGTTCTTGTCAGTTTCCTATGCAGAGTTGAACTAGATATGGCCCGTGTGTGTAGGAAGCACAGTTCTTTTGTTCTCAGCAAGCTCACTGTTCGGACCCTATAGAAAACACAGTAGAGTAGAAGAGTGCTCTTTTCTCAAAAACAGAGTGTGTTTCTTGTAAGGCGAGCTAGCGTTTGTTTCCCAGTCCTAAATGGAGTTGAAATTCACATGCAGTTTCTGGTCCTACGAGCAAGAGTTTTTTTCTGGTTAGAAGAGTCACTATTGCGCTCCCTTTGCCATACACAATGCAAAAAGCCCTCGCGTCTGTTCCCAGCAGGTACAGTGTATTGGACTGAAGAGGAGCTACTGTTCTTGCCAGTTTCCTAAGCAGAGTTGAACTAGATATGGCCCATGTGTGTAGGAAGCTCAGTTCTTTTGTACTCAGCAAGCTCACTGATCTGGCCCTATAGGAAACACAGTAGAGTAGAAGAGTGCTCTTTCCTCAAAAACAGACTTTGTTTTTTGTAAGGCGAGCTAGCTTTTGTTTCGCAGTCCTAAATGGAGTTGAATCACATGCAGTTTCCATTCCTACAAGCAAGAGTTTTTTTCTGGTAAGGAAAGTCACTATTGCGCTCCCATTGCCATACTCAGTGCAAATAGCACTCGCGTCTGTTCCCAGCAAGTACAGTGTATTGGACTGAAGAGGAGCTACTGTTCTTGTCAGTTTCCTAAGCAGAATTGAACTAGATATGGCCCGTGTGTAGGAAGCACAGTTCTTTTGTTCTGAGCAAGCTCACTGTTCGGACCCCATAGGAAACACAGTAGAGTAGAAGAGTGCATTTTTCTCAAAAGCAGAGTGTGTTTCTTGTAAGGCGAGCTAGCATTTGTTTCCCAGTCCTAAATGGAGTTGAATCACATGCAGTTTCTGGTCCTACGAGCAAGAGTTGTTTTCTGGTAAGAAGAGTCACTATTGCGCTCCCATTGTCACACACAGGGCAAATAGCACTGGCGTCTCTTCCCAGCATGTACAGTCTATTGGACTGAAGAGGTTCTACTGTTCTTGTCAGTTTCCTAAGCAGAATTGAACAAGATATGGCCCGTGTGTGTAAGAAGCACAGTTCTTTTGTTCTGAGCAAGCTCACATTTCGAACCCCATAGGAATCACAGTAGAGTAGAAGAGTGCATTTATCTCAAAAGCAGAGTGTGTTTCTTGTAAGGCGAGCTAGCGTTTGTTTCCCAGTCCTAAATGGAGATGAAATACACATGCAGTTTCTGGTCCTACGAGCAAGAGTTGTTTTCTGGTAAGAAGAGTCACTATTGTGCTCCCATTGCCATACACAGTGCAAATAGCACTTGCGTCTGTTCCAATCAAGTACAGTGTATTGGACTGAAGAGGATCTACTGTTCTTGTCAGTTTCCTGAGCAGAGTTAAACTAGATATGGCCCGTGTGTATAGGAAGCACAGTTCTTTTGTTCTAAGCAAACTAACTTTCTGGCCCTATAGGAAACACAGTAGAGTAGAAGAGTGCTCTTTCCCCAAAGCAGAGTGTGTTTCTTGTAAGGCGAGCTAGCGTTTGTTTCCCAGTCCTAAGTGGATTGAATCAAATGCAGTTTCTGGTCCTACGAGGAAGAGTTGTTTTCTTGTAAGAGGAGTCACTATTGTGCTCGCATTGTCATATACAGGGCAAATAGCACTTGCGTTTTTTCCCAGCATGTACAGTGTATTGGACTGAAGAGGATCTACTGTTCTTGTCAGTTTCCTATGCAGAGTTGAACTAGATATAGCCCGTGTGTGTAGGAAGCACAGTTCTTTTGTTCTGAGCAAGCTCACTGTTCTGGCCCTATAGGAAACACAGTAGAGGAGCAGAGTGCTCTTTTCTCAAAAGCAGAGTGTGTTTCTTGTAAGGCGAGCTAGTGTTTGTTTCCAAGTATTAATGGAGTTGAATCACATGCAGTTTCTGTTCCTAGGAGCAAGAGATGTTTTCTGGTAAGAAGAGTCACTATTGTGCTCCCATTGTCATACACAGGGCAAATAGCACTGGCTTCTTTTCCCAGCATGTACAGTGTATTGCACTGAAGAGGATCTACTGTTCTTGTCAGTTTCCTAAGCAGAATTGAACTAGATATGGCCCGTGTGTGTAGGAAGCACAGTTCTTTTGTTCTCAGCAAGCTCACTGTTCGGACCCCATAAAAAACACAGTAGAGTAGAATAGTGCTCTTTTCTCAAAAGCAGAGTGTATTTCTTGTAAGGCGAGCTAGCGTTTGTTTCCCAGTCCTAAATGGAGTTGAATCACATGCAGTTTCTGGTCCTACGAGCAAGAGTTGTTTTCTGGTAAGAAGAGTCACTATTGTGCTCCCATTGTCATACACAGTGCAAATAGCCCTCGCGTCTGTTCCCAGCAAGTACAGTGTATTGGACTGAAGAGGAGCTACTGTTTTTGTCAGTTTTTTAAGCAGAGTAGAACTAGGTATGACCTGTGTGTGTAGGAAGCACAGTTCTTTTGTTGTGAGCAAGCTCACTGTTTGGACCCCATAAGAAACACAGTAGAGTAGATGTGTGCCCTATTCTCAAAAGCAGAGCGTGTTTCTTGTAAGGTGAGCTAGCGTCTGTTTCCCAGTCCTAAGTGGATTGAATGAAGTGCAGTTTCTGGTCCTATGAGCAAGAGTTGTTTTCTTGTAAGAAGAGTCACTATTGTGCTCCCATTGCCTTACACACTGCAAAAAGCACTCGTGTATGTTCCCAGCAAGTACAGTGTATTGGACTGAAGAGGAGCTACTGTTCTCATCAGTTTCCTAAGCAGAGTTGAACTAGATATGGCCCGTGTGTGTAAGAAGCAGAGTTCTTTTGTTCTGAGCAAGCTCACTGTTCGGACCCCATAGGAAACACAGTAGAGTAGATGAGTGCTCTTTTCTCAAAAGCAGAGTGTGTTTCTTGTAAGGCGAGATAGCGTTTGTTAACCAGTCCTAAATGGAGTTGAATCACATGCAGTTTCTGGTCCTAAGAGCAAGAGTTTTTTTCTGGTAAGAAGAGTCACTATTGAGCTCCCATTGCCATACACAGTGCAAATAGCACTCGCGTGTACTCTCAGCAAGTAGAGTGTATTTGATTGAAGAGGAGCTACTGTTCTTGTCAGTTTCCTAAGCAGAATTGAACTAGATATGGCCCGTGTGTGTAGGAAGCACAGTTCTTTTGTTCTGAGCAAGCTCACTGTTTGGACCCCATAGGAAACACAGTAGAATAGAAGAGTGCTCTTTTCTCAAAAGCAGAGTGTGTTTCTTGTAAGGCGAGCTAGCGTTTGTTTCCCAGTCCTACATGGAGTTGAATCACATGCAGTTTCTGGTCCTAAGAGCAAGGGATGTTTTCTGGTAGGAAGAGTCACTATTGCGCTCCCATTGCCATACACAGTGCAAATAGCACTGGCGTCTGTACACAGCATGTACAGTGTATTGGAATGAAGAGGATCTACTGTTCTTGTCAGTTTCCTAAGCAGAATTGAACTAGATATGACCCGTGTGTGTAGGAAGCACAGTTCTTTTGTTCTGAGCAAGCTCACTGTTCTGGCCCTATAGGAAACACAGTAGAGTAGAAGAGTGCTCTTTTCTCAAAAGCAGAGTGTGTTTCTTGTAAGGCGAGCTAGCTTTTGTTTCCCATTCGTAAATGAAGTTGAATCACATGCAGTTTCTGGTCCTACGAGCAAGAGTTGTTTTCTGGTAAGAAGAGTCACTATTGTGCTCCCATTGTCATACACAGTGCAAATAGCCCTCGCGTCTGTTCCCAGCAAGTACAGTGTATTGGACTGAAGAGGAGCTACTGTTTTTGTCAGTTTCCTAAGCAGAGTTGAACTAGGTATGACCTGTGTGTGTAGGAAGCACAGTTCTTTTGTTCTGAGCAAGCTCACTGTTTGGACCCCATAAGAAACACAGTAGAGTAGATGTGTGCCCTATTCTCAAAAGCAGAGCATGTTTCTTGTAAGGTGAGCCTGCGTCTGTTTCCCAGTCCTAAGTGGATTGAATGAAATGCAGTTTCTGGTCCTATGAGCAAGAGTTGTTTTCTTGTAAGAAGAGTCACTATTGTGCTCCCATTGCCTTACACACTGCAAAAAGCACTCGTGTATGTTCCCAGCAAGTACAGTGTATTGGACTGAAGAGGAAATACTGTTCTTGTCAGTTTCCTGAGCAGAGTTGAACTAGATATGGCCCGTGTGTATAGGAAGCACAGTTCTTTTGTTCTGAGCAAACTAACTTTCTGGCCCTATAGGAAACACAGTAGAGTAGATGAGTGCTCTTTTCTCAAAAGCAGAGTGTGTTTCTTGTAAGGCGAGCTAGCGTTTGTTAACCAGTCCTAAATGGAGTTGAATCACATGCAGTTTCTGGGCATACGAGCAAGAGTTGTTTTCTGGTAAGGAAAGTCACAATTGCGCTCCCTTTGTCATACACAGGGCAAATGGCACTGGCGTCTGTTCCCAGCATGTACAGTGTATTGGACTGAAGAGGATCTACTGTTCTTGTCAGTTTCCTACGCACAATTGAACTAGATACGGCCATGTGTGTAGGAAGCACAGTTCTTTTGTTCTGAGCAAGCTCACTGTTCTGGCCCTATAGGAAACACAGAAGAGTAGAAGAGTGCTCTTTTCTCAAAGCAGAGTGTTTTTCTTGTAAGGCGAGCTAGTGTTTGTTTCCCAGTCCTAAATGGAGTTGAATCACATGCAGTTTCTGGTCCTATGAGCAAGAGTTTTTTCTGGTAATAAGAGTCACTATTGCGCTCCCATTGTCATACTCAGGGCAAATAGCACTGGCCTCTGTTCCCAGCATGTACAGTGTATTGGACTGAAGAGGATCTACTGTTCTTTTCAGGTTCCTAAGCAGAGTTGAACTAGATATGGCCCATGTGTGTAGGAAGCACAGTTCTTTTGTACTCAGCAAGCTCACTGTTCTGGCCCTATAGGAAACACAGTAGAGTAGAAGCGTGCTCTTTCCTCAAAAGCAGAGTGTGTTTCTTGTAAGGCGAGCTAGAGTTTGTTTCCCAGTCCTAAATGGAGTTGAATCACATGCAGTTTCTGGTCCTAAGAGCAAGAGTTGTTTTCTGGTAAGAAGAGTCACTATTGCGTTCCCATTGCCATACACAGTGCAAATAGCACTCGCGTCTGCTCTCAGCAAGTACAGTGTATTTGATTGAAGAGGAGCTACTGTTCTTGTCAGTTTCCTAAGCAGACTTGAACTAGATATGGCCCGTGTGTGTATAAGCACAGTTCATTTGTTCTGAGCAAGCTCACTGTTCGGACCCCATAGGAAACACAGTAGAGTAGAAGAGTACTCTTTTCTCAAAAGCAGAGTGTGTTTCTTGTAAGGCGAGCTAGCTTTTTTTTCCCAGTCGTAAATGAAGTTGAATCACATGCAGTTTCTGTTCCTACGAGTAGAGTTGTTTTTTGGTAAGAAGAGTCACTATTGCGCTCCCATTGCCATACACAGTGCAAATAGCACTTGTGTATCTTCCAATAAGTACAGTGTATTGGACTGAAGAGGATCTACTGTTCTTGTCAGTTTCCTAAGCAGACTTGAACTAGATATGGCCCGTGTGTGTAGGAAGCACAGTTCATTTGTTCTGAGCAAGCTCACTGTTCGAACCCCATAGGAAACACAGTAGAGTAGAAGAGTACTCTTTTCTCAAAAGCAGAGTGTGTTTCTTGTAAGGCGATCTAGCGTTTGTTTCCCAGTCCTAAATGGAGTTGAATCACATGCAGTTTCTGGTCATACGTGCAAGAGTTGTTTTCTGGTAAGAAGAGTCACTATTGTGCTCCCATTGTCACACACGGGGCAAATAGCACTGGCGTCTCTTCCCAGCATGTACAGTCTATTGGACTGAAGAGGTTCTACTGTTCTTTTCAGTTTCCAAAGCAGAATTGAACAAGATATGGCCCGTGTCTGTAGGAAGCACAGTTCTTTTGTTCTGAGCAAGCTCACATTTCGAACCCCATAGGAAACACAGTAGAGTAGAAGAGTGCATTTTTCTCAAAAGCTGAGTGTGTTTCTTGTAGGCGAGCTAGCGTTTGTTTCCCAGTCCCTAAATGGAGATGAAATACACATGCAGTTTCTGGTCCTACGAGCAAGAGTTGTTTTCTGGTAAGAAGAGTCACTATTGTGCTCCCATTGTCATACACAGTGCAAATAGCCCTTGCATCTGTTCCCAGCAAGTACAGTATTGGACTGAAGAGGAGCTACTGTTTTTGTCAGTTTCCTAAGCAGAGTTGAACTAGATATGGCCCGTGTGTGTAAGAAGCACAGTTCTTTTGTTCTGAGCAAGCTCACTGTTCGGACCCTATAGGAAACACAGTAGAGTAGATGAGTGCTCTTTTCTCAAAAGCCGAGTGTGTTTAGTGTAAGGCGAGCTAGCGTTTGTTTTGCAGTCCTAAATGGATTTGAATCACATGCAGTTTCTGGTCCTACGAGCAAGAGTTGTTTTCTGGTAAGAAGAGTCACTATTGTGCTCCCATTGCCATACACAGTGCAAATAGCACTCGCATCTGCTCTCAGCAAGTACAGTGTATTTGATTGAAGAGGAGCTACTGTTCTTGTCAATTTCCTAAGCAGACTTGAACTAGATATGGCCCGTGTGTGTAGGAAGCACAGTTCATTTGTTCTGAGCAAGCTCACTGTTCGGACCCCATAGGAAACACAGTAGAGTAGAAGAGTACTCTTTTCTCAAAAGCAGAGTGTGTTTCTTGTAAGGCGAGCTAGCTTTTGTTTCCCAGTCGTAAATGAAGTTGAATCACATGCAGTTTCTGTTCCTATGAGTAGAGTTGTTTTTTGGTGAGAAGAGTCACTATTGCGCTCCCATTGCCATACACAGTGCAAATAGCACTTGCGTCTCTTCCAATCAAGTACAGTGTATTGGACTGAAGAGGAGATACTGTTCTTGTCAGTTTCCTGAGCAGAGTTGAACTAGATATGGCCCGTGTGTATAGGAAGCACAGTTCTTTTGTTCTGAGCAAACTAACTTTCTGGCCCTATAGGAAACACAGTAGAGTAGATGAGTGCTCTTTTCTCAAAAGCAGAGTGTGTTTCTTGTAAGGTGAGATAGCGTTTGTTTCCCAGTCCTAAATGGCGTTGAATCACATGCAGTTTCTGGACGTACAAGCAGGAGTTGTTTTCTGGTAAGGAAAGTCACAATTGCGCTCCCATTGTCATACACAGGGCAAATAGCCCTGGCGTCTCTTCCCAGCATGTACAGTGTATTGGACTGAAGAGGATCTACTGTTCTTGTCAGTTTCCTAAGCACAATTGAACTAGATACGGCCATGTGTGTAGGAAGCACAGTTCTTTTGTTCTGAGCAAGCTCACTGTTCTAGCCCTATATGAAACACAGTAGAGTAGAAGAGTGCTCTTTTCTCAAAAGCAGAGTGTGTTTCTTGTAAGGCAAGATAGCGTTTGCTTCCCAGACCTAAATGGAGTTGAATCACATGCAGTTTCTGGTCCTACAAGCAAGAATTGTTTTCTTGTAAGAAGAGTCACTATTGTGCTCCCATTGCCGTACACAGTGCAAATAGCACTCGCGTCTGTTCGCAGCAAGTACAGTGTATTGGACTGAAGAGGAGCTACTGTTCTTGTCAGTTTCCTAAGCAGACTTGAACTAGATATGGCCCGTGTGTGTAGGAAGCACAGTTCATTTGTTCTGAGCAAGCTCACTGTTTGGACCCCATAGAAAACACAGTAGAGTAGAAGAGTGCTCTTTTCTCAAAAGCTGAGTGTGTTTCTTGTAAGGCGAGCTAGCTTTTGTTTCCCAGTCCTAAATGGAGTTGAATCCCATGCAGTTTCTGGTCCTACGAGCAAGAGTTGTTTTCTGGTAAGAAGAGTCACTATTGTGCTCCCATTGCCATATACAGTGCAAATAGCACTGGCGTCTGTACCCAGCATGTACAGTGTATTGGACTGAAGAGGATCTACTGTTCTTGTCAGTTTCCTAAGCAGAATTGAACTAGACATGGCCCGTGTTTGTAGGAAGCACAGTTCTTTTGTTTTGAGCAAGCTCACTGTTTGGACCCCCATAGTAAACACAGTATAGAAGATGTGTGCCCTATTCTCAAAAGCAGAGCGTGTTTCTCGTAAGGCGAGCTAGTGTTTGTTTCCTAGTCTTAAATGGAGTTGAACCACATGCAGTTTCTGGTCCTACGAGCAAGAGTTTTTTCTGGTAATAAGAGTCACTATTGCGCTCCCATTGTCATACTCAGGGCAAATAGCACTGGCCTCTGTTCCCAGCATGTACAGTGTACTGGACTAAAGAGGATCTACTGTTCTTGTCAGGTTCCTAAGCAGAGTTGAACTAGATATGGCCCATGTGTGTAGGAAGCACAGTTCTTTTGTACTCAGCAAGCTCACTGTTCTGGCCCTATAGGAAACACAGTAGAGTAGAAGAGTGCTCTTTCCTCAAAAACAGAGTGTGTTTTTTGTAAGGCGAGCTAACCTTTGTTTTGCAGTCCTAAATGGAGTTGAATCACATGCAGTTTCCGTTCCTACGAGCAAGAGTTTTTTTCTGGTAAGGAAAGTCACTATTGCGCTCCCATTGCCATACTCAGTGCAAATAGCATTCGCGTCTGTTCCCAGCAAGCACAGTGTATTGGACTGAAGAGGAGCTACTGTTCTTGTCAGTTTCCTAAGCAGAATTGAACTAGATATGGCCCGTGTGTAGGAAGCACAGTTCTTTTGTTCTGAGCAAGCTCACTGTTCGGACACCATAGGAAACACAGTAGAGTAGAAGAGTGCATTTTTCTCAAAAGCAGAGTGTGTTTCTTGTAAGGCCAGCTAGCGTTTGTTTCCCAGTCCTAAATGGAGATGAAATGCACATGCAGTTTCTGGTCCTACGAGCAAGAGTTGTTTTCTGGTAAGAAGAGTCACTATTGCGCTCCCTTTGCCATACACAGTGCAAATAGCCCTCGCGTCTGTTCCCAGCAAGTACAGTGTATTGGACTGAAGAGGAGCTACTGTTCTTGTCAGTTTCCTAAGCAGAGTTGAACTAGATATGGCCCATGTGTGTAGGAAGCACAATTCTTTTGTACTCAGCAAGCTCACTGTTCTGGCCCTATAGGAAACACAGTAGAGTATAAGAGTGCTCTTTCCTCAAAAGCAGAGTGTGTTTTTTGTAAGGCGAGCTAGCGTTTGTTTCGCAGTCCTAAATGGATTTGAATCACATGCAGTTTCCGTTCCTACGAGCAATAGTTGTTTTCTGGTAAGGAAAGTCACTATTGTGCTCCCTTTGCCATACACAGTGCAAATAGCACTGGCGTCTGTACCCAGCATGTACAGCGTATTGGACTGAAGAGGATCTACTGTTCTTGTCAGTTTCCTAAGCAGACTTGAACTAGATATGGCCCGTGTGTGTAGGAAGCACAGTTCATTTGTTCTGAGCAAGCTCACTGTTCGAACCCCATAGGAAACACAGTAGAGTAGAAGAGTACTCTTTTCTCAAAAGCAGAGTGTGTTTCTTGTAAGGCGATCTAGCGTTTGTTTCCCAGTCCTAAATGGAGTTGAATCACATGCAGTTTCTGGTCATACGTGCAAGAGTTGTTTTCTGGTAAGAAGAGTCACTATTGTGCTCCCATTGTCACACACGGGGCAAATAGCACTGGCGTCTCTTCCCAGCATGTACAGTCTATTGGACTGAAGAGGTTCTACTGTTCTTTTCAGTTTCCAAAGCAGAATTGAACAAGATATGGCCCGTGTCTGTAGGAAGCACAGTTCTTTTGTTCTGAGCAAGCTCACATTTCGAACCCCATAGGAAACACAGTAGAGTAGAAGAGTGCATTTTTCTCAAAAGCTGAGTGTGTTTCTTGTAGGCGAGCTAGCGTTTGTTTCCCAGTCCTAAATGGAGATGAAATACACATGCAGTTTCTGGTCCTACGAGCAAGAGTTGTTTTCTGGTAAGAAGAGTCACTATTGTGCTCCCATTGTCATACACAGTGCAAATAGCCCTTGCGTCTGTTCCCAGCAAGTACAGTATTGGACTGAAGAGGGAGCTACTGTTTTTGTCAGTTTCCTAAGCAGAGTTGAACTAGATATGGCCCGTGTGTGTAAGAAGCACAGTTCTTTTGTTCTGAGCAAGCTCACTGTTCGGACCCTATAGGAAACACAGTAGAGTAGATGAGTGCTCTTTTCTCAAAAGCCGAGTGTGTTTAGTGTAAGGCGAGCTAGCGTTTGTTTTGCAGTCCTAAATGGATTTGAATCACATGCAGTTTCTGGTCCTACGAGCAAGAGTTGTTTTCTGGTAAGAAGAGTCACTATTGTGCTCCCATTGCCATACACAGTGCAAATAGCACTCGCATCTGCTCTCAGCAAGTACAGTGTATTTGATTGAAGAGGAGCTACTGTTCTTGTCAATTTCCTAAGCAGACTTGAACTAGATATGGCCCGTGTGTGTAGGAAGCACAGTTCATTTGTTCTGAGCAAGCTCACTGTTCGGACCCCATAGGAAACACAGTAGAGTAGAAGAGTACTCTTTTCTCAAAAGCAGAGTGTGTTTCTTGTAAGGCGAGCTAGCTTTTGTTTCCCAGTCGTAAATGAAGTTGAATCACATGCAGTTTCTGTTCCTATGAGTAGAGTTGTTTTTTGGTGAGAAGAGTCACTATTGCGCTCCCATTGCCATACACAGTGCAAATAGCACTTGCGTCTCTTCCAATCAAGTACAGTGTATTGGACTGAAGAGGAGATACTGTTCTTGTCAGTTTCCTGAGCAGAGTTGAACTAGATATGGCCCGTGTGTATAGGAAGCACAGTTCTTTTGTTCTGAGCAAACTAACTTTCTGGCCCTATAGGAAACACAGTAGATTAGATGAGTGCTCTTTTCTCAAAAGCAGAGTGTGTTTCTTGTAAGGTGAGATAGCGTTTGTTTCCCAGTCCTAAATGGCGTTGAATCACATGCAGTTTCTGGACGTACAAGCAGGAGTTGTTTTCTGGTAAGGAAAGTCACAATTGCGCTCCCATTGTCATACACAGGGCAAATAGCCCTGGCGTCTCTTCCCAGCATGTACAGTGTATTGGACTGAAGAGGATCTACTGTTCTTGTCAGTTTCCTAAGCACAATTGAACTAGATACGGCCATGTGTGTAGGAAGCACAGTTCTTTTGTTCTGAGCAAGCTCACTGTTCTAGCCCTATATGAAACACAGTAGAGTAGAAGAGTGCTCTTTCTCAAAGCAGAGTGTATTTCTTGTAAGGCAAGATAGCGTTTGCTTCCCAGACCTAAATGGAGTTGAATCACATGCAGTTTCTGGTCCTACAAGCAAGAATTGTTTTCTTGTAAGAAGAGTCACTATTGTGCTCCCATTGCCGTACACAGTGCAAATAGCACTCGCGTCTGTTCCCAGCAAGTACAGTGTATTGGACTGAAGAGGAGCTACTGTTCTTGTCAGTTTCCTAAGCAGACTTGAACTAGATATGGCCCGTGTGTGTAGGAAGCACAGTTCATTTGTTCTGAGCAAGCTCACTGTTCGGACCCCATAGAAAACACAGTAGAGTAGAAGAGTGCTCTTTTCTCAAAAGCTGAGTGTGTTTCTTGTAAGGCGAGCTAGCTTTTGTTTCCCAGTCCTAAATGGAGTTGAATCACATGCAGTTTCTGGTCCTACGAGCAAGAGTTGTTTTCTGGTAAGAAGAGTCACTATTGTGCTCCCATTGCCATACACAGTGCAAATAGCACTGGCGTCTGTACCCAGCATGTACAGCGTATTGGACTGAAGAGGATCTACTGTTCTTGTCAGTTTCCTAAGCAGAGTTGAACTAGATATGGCCCGTGAGTGTAGGAAGCACAGTTCTTTTGTTCTCAGCAAGCTCATTGTTTGGACCCATTAGGAAACACAGTAGAGTAGAAGAGTGCTCTTTTCTCAAAAGCAGAGTGTGTTTCTTGTAAGGCGAGCTAGCTTTTGTTTCCCAGTCCTAAATGGAGTTGAATCACATGCAGTTTCTGGTCCTACGAGCAAGAGTTGTTATCTGGTAGGAAGAGTCACTATTGTGCTCCCATTGTCATACACAGTGCAAATAGCCCTTGCGTCTGTTCCCAGCAAGTACAGTGTATTGGACTGAAGAGGAGCTACTGTTTTTGTCAGTTTCCTAAGAAGAGTTGAACTAGATAGGACCTGTTTGTGTAGGAAGCACAATTCTTTTGTTCTGAGCAAGCTCACTGTTTGGACCCCATTGGAAACACAGTAGAGTAGATGTGTGCCTTATTCTCAAAAGCAGAGCGTGTTTCTTGTAAGGCGAGCTAGTGTTTGTTTCCCAGTCCTAAGTGGATTGAATAAAATGCAGTTTCTGGTCCTACCAGCAAGAGTTGTTTTCTGGTAAGAAGAGTCACTATTGTGCTCCCATTGTCACACACAGGGCAAATAGCACTGGCGTCTCTTCCCAGCATGTACAGTCTAGTGGACTGAAGAGGTTCTACTGTTCTTTTCAGTTTCCAAAGCAGAATTGAACAGGATATGGCCCGTGTGTGTAGGAAGCACAGTTCTTTTGTTCTGAGCAAGCTCACATTTTGAACCCCATAGGAAACACAGTAGAGTAGAAGAGTGCATTTTTCTCAAAAGCAGATTGTGTTTCTTGTAAGGCGAGCTAGCGTTTGTTTCCCAGTCCTAAATGGAGATAAAATACACATGTACTTTCTGGTCCTACGAGCAAGAGTTGTTTTCTGGTAAGAAGAGTCACTATTGCGCTCCCTTTGCCATACACAGTGCAAATAGCCCTCGCGTCTGATCCCAGCAAGTACAGTGTATTGGACTGAAGAGGAGCTACTGTTCTTGTCAGTTTCCTATGCAGAGTTGAACTAGATATGGCCCGTGTGTGTAGGAAGCACAGTTCTTTTGTTCTCAGCAAGCTCACTGTTCGGACCCTATAGAAAACACAGTAGAGTAGAAGAGTGCTCTTTTCTCAAAAGCAGAGTGTGTTTCTTGTAAGGCGAGCTAGCGTTTGTTTCCCAGTCCTAAATGGAGTTGAAATACACATGCAGTTTCTGGTCCTACGAGCAAGAGTTTTTTTCTGGTTAGAAGAGTCACTATTGCGCTCCCTTTGCCATACACAATGCAAAAAGCCCTCGCGTCTGTTCCCAGCAGGTACAGTGTATTGGACTGAAGAGGAGCTACTGTTCTTGTCAGTTTCCTAAGCAGAGTTGAACTAGATACGGCCCATGTGTGTAGGAAGCTCAGTTCTTTTGTACTCAGCAAGCTCACTGATCTGGCCCTATAGGAAACACAGTAGAGTAGAAGAGTGCTCTTTCCTCAAAAACAGAGTTTGTTTTTTGTAAGGCGAGCTAGCTTTTGATTCACAGTCCTAAATGGGGTTGAATCACATGCAGTTTCCGTTCCTATGAGCAAGAGTTGTTTTCTGGTAAGGAAAGTCACTATTGTGCTCCCATTGCCAAACACAGTGCAAATAGCACTCGCGTCTGTTCCCAGCAAGTACAGTGTATTGGACTGAAGAGGAGCTACTGTTCTCGTCAGTTTCCTAAGCAAATTTGAACTAGATATGGCCCGTGTGTGTAGGAAGCACAGTTCTTTTGTTCTGAGCAAGCTCACTGTTTGGATCCCATAGGAAACACAGTAGAGTAGAAGAGTGCTCTTTTCTCAAAAGCAGAGTGTGTTTCTTGTAAGGCGAGCTAGCGTTTGTTTCCCAATCCTAAATGGAGTTGAATCACATCCAGGTTCTGGTCCTACGAGCAAGAGTTGCTTTCTGGTAAGAAGAGTCACTATTGTGCTCCCTTTGCCATACACAGTACAAATAGCCCTCGCGTCTGTTCCCAGCAAGTACAGTGTATTGGACTGAAGAGGAGCTACTGTTCTTGTCAGTTTCCTAAGCAGAGTTGAACTAGATATGGCCCATGTGTGTAGAAAGCACAGTTCTTTTGTATTCAGCAAGCTCACTGTTCTGGACCTATAGGAAAACACAGTAGAGTAGAAGAGTGCTCTTTCCTCAAAAGCAGAGTGTGTTTTTTTGTAAGGCGAGCTAGTGTTTGTTTCGCAGTCCTAAATGGAGTTGAATCACATGCAGTTTCCATATCTACGAGCAAGAGTTGTTTTCTGGTAAGGAAAGTCACTATTGTGCTCCCATTGCCATACACAGTGCAATTAGCACTCGCGTCTGTTCCCAGCAAGTACAGTGTATTGGACTGAAGAGGAGCTACTGTTCTTGTCAGTTTCCTAAGCAGAATTGAACTAGATATGGCCCGTGTGTGTAGGAAGCACAGTTCTTTTGTTCTGAGCAAGCTCACTGTTTGGACCCCATTGGAAACACAGTAGAGTAGAAGAGTGTTCTTTTCTCAAAAGCAGAGTGTGTTTCTTGTAAGGCGAGCTAGCGTTTGTTTCCCAGTCCTAAATCGAGTTGAATCACATACAGTTTCTGGTCCTACGAGCAAGAGTTGTTTTCTGGTGAGAAGAGTCACTATTGCGCTCCCATTGTCACACACAGGGCAAAAAGCACTGGCGTCTGTTCCTAGCATGTACAGTCTATTGGACTGAAGAGGTTCTACTGTTCTTGTCAGTTTCCTAAGCAGAATAGAACAAGATATGGCCCGTGTGTGTAGGAAGCACAGTTCTTTTGTTCTGAGCAAGCTCACTGTTTGGACCCCATAGGAAACACATTAGAGTAGATGTGTGCCCTATTCTCAAAAGCAGAGTGTGTTTCTTGTAATGCGAGCTAGCGTTTGTTTCCCAGTCCTAAATGGAGTTGAAATACACATGCAGTTTCTGGTCTTAGGAGCAAGAGTTGTTTTCTGGTAAGAAGAGTCACTATTGCGCTCCCTTTGTCATACACAGTGCAAATAGTCCTCGCGTCTGTTCCCAGTAAGTACAGTGTATTGGACTGAAGAGGAGCTACTGTTCTCGTCAGTTTCCTAAGCAGAGTTGAACTAGATATGGCCAGTGTGTGTAAGAAGCACAGTTCTTTTGTTCTTAGCAAGCTCACTGTTCGGACACCATAGGAAACACAGTAGAGTAGATGAGTGCTCTTTTCTCAAAAGCCGAGTGTGTTTAGTGTAAGGTGACCTAGCTTTTGCTTCCCACTCCTAAATGGAGTTGAATCACATGCAGTTTCTGGTCCTAAGAGCAAGAGTTGTTTTCTGGTAAGAAGAGTCACTATTGTGCTCCCATTGTCACACACAGGGCAAATAGCACTGGCGTCTATTCCCAGCATGTACAGTCTATTGGACTGAAGAGGTTCTACTGTTCTTGTCAGTTTCCTAAGCAGAATTGAACAAGATATGGCCCGTGTGTGTAGGAAGCACAGTTCTTTTGCTCTCAGCAAGCTCACATTTCGAACCCCATAGGAAACACAGTAGAGTAGAAGAGTGCATTTTTCTCAAAAGCAAAGTGTGTTTCTTGTAAGGCGAGCTAGCGTTTGTTTCCCAGTCCTAAATGGAGATGAAATGCACATGCAGTTTCTGGTCCTACCAGCAAGAGTTGTTTTCTGGTAAGAAGAGTCACTATTGCGCTCCCTTTGCCATACACAGTGCAAATATCCCTCGCGTCTGTTCCCAGCAAGTACAGTGTATTGGACTGAAGAGGAGCTACTGTTCTTGTCAGTTTCCTAAGCAGAGTTGAAACTAGATATGGCCCATGTGTGTAGGAAGCTCAGTTCTTTTGTACTCAGCAAGCTCACTGTTCTGGCCCTATAGGAAACACAGTAGAGTAGAAGAGTGCTCTTTCCTCAAAAACAGAGTGTGTTTTTTGTAAGGCGAGCTAGCCTTTGTTTTGCAGTCCTAAATGGAGTTGAATCACATGCAGTTTCCGTTCCTACGAGCAAGAGATTTTTTTCTGGTAAGGAAAGTCACTATTGCGCTCCCATTGCCATACTTAGTGCAAATAGCACTCGTGTCTGTTCCCAGCAAGTACAGTGTATTGGACTGAAGAGGAGCTACTGTTCTTGTCAGTTTCCTAAGCAGAATTGAACTAGATATGGCCCGTGTGTAGGAAGCACAGTTCTTTTGTTCTGAGCAAGCTCACTGTTCGGACACCATAGGAAACACAGTAGAGTAGAAGAGTGCATTTTTCTCAAAAGCAGAGTGTGTTTCTTGTAAGGCCAGCTAGCGTTTGTTTCCCCGTCCTAAATGGAGTTGAAATACACATGCAGTTTCTTGTCCTACGAGCAAGAGTTGTTTTCTGGTAAGAAGAGTCACTATTGTGCTCCCTTTGCCATACACAGTGCAAATAGCCCTCGCGTCTGTTCCCAGCAAGTACAGTGTATTGGACTGAAGAGGATCTACTGTTCTCGTCAGTTTCCTAAGCAGAGTTGAACTAGATATGGCCCATGTGTGTAGGAAGCACAGTTCTTTTGTACTCAGCAAGCTCACTGTTCTGGCCCTATAGGAAACACAGTAGAGTAGAAGAGTGCTCTTTCCTCAAAAGCAGAGTGTGTTTTTTGTAAGGCGAGCTAGCGTTTGTTTCGCAGTCCTAAATGGATTTGAATCACATGCAGTTTCCGTTCCTACGAGCAATAGTTGTTTTCTGGTAAGGAAAGTCACTATTGT
The DNA here is from genome assembly GCF_949786415.1 of Peromyscus eremicus. Classification (NCBI taxonomy): domain Eukaryota; kingdom Metazoa; phylum Chordata; class Mammalia; order Rodentia; family Cricetidae; genus Peromyscus; species Peromyscus eremicus. Next base: position 20,448 of record NW_026737364.1, on the reverse strand, counting down.
GCTCCCTTTGCCATACACAGTGCAAATAGCACTCGCGTCTGTTCCCAGCAAGTACAGTGTATTGGACTGAAGAGGAGCTACTGTTCTTGTCAGTTTCCTAAGCAGAGTTGAACTAGATATGGCCAGTGTGTGTAAGAAGCACAGTTCTTTTGTTTCTTAGCAAGCTCACTGTTCGGACACCATAGGAAACACAGTAGAGTAGATGAGTGCTCTTTTCTCAAAAGCCGAGTGTGTTTAGTGTAAGGTGACCTAGCTTTTGCTTCCCACTCCTAAATTGAGTTGAATCACATGCAGTTTCTGGTCCTAAGAGCAAGAGTTGTTTTCTGGTAAGAAGAGTCACTATTGCGCTCCCATTGCCATACACAGTGCAAATAGTACTCGCGTCTGCTCTCAGCAAGTACAGTGTATTTGATTGAAGAGGTTCTACTGTTCTTGTCAGTTTCCTAAGCAGACTTGAACTAAATATGGCCCGTGTGTGTAGGAAGCACAGTTCATTTTGTTCTGAGCAAGCTCATTTCGAACCCCATAGGAAAAACAGTAGAGTAGAAGAGTACTCTTTTCTCAAAAGCAGAGTTTGTTTCTTGTAAGTCGAGCTAGCGTTTGTTTCCCAGTCCTAAATGGAGTTGAATCACATGCTGTTTCTGGTCATACGAGCAAGAGTTGTTTTCTGGTAAGAAGAGTCACTATTGTGCTCCCATTGTCACACACAGGGCAAATAGCACTGGCGTCTATTCCCAGCATGTACAGTCTATTGGACTGAAGAGGTTCTACTGTTCTTGTCAGTTTCCTAAGCAGAATTGAACAAGATATGGCCCGTGTGTGTAGGAAGCACAGTTCTTTTGTTCTCAGCAAGCTCACATTTCGAACCCCATAGGAAACACAGTAGCGTCGAAGAGTGCATTTTTCTCAAAAGCAAAGTGTGTTTCTTGTAAGGCGAGCTAGTGTTTGTTTCCCAGTCCTAAATGGAGATGAAATGCACATGCAGTTTCTGGTCCTACGAGCAAGAGTTGTTTTCTGGTAAGAAGAGTCACTATTGCGCTCCCTTTGCCATACACAGTGCAAATAGCCCTCGCGTCTGTTCCCAAGCAAGTACAGTGTATTGGACTGAAGAGGAGCTACTGTTCTTGTCAGTTTCCTAAGCAGAGTTGAACTAGATATGGCCCATGTGTGTAGGAAGCTCAGTTCTTTTGTACTCAGCAAGCTCACTGTTCTGGCCCTATAGGAAACACAGTAGAGTAGAAGAGTGCTCTTTCCTCAAAAACAGAGTGTGTTTTTTGTAAGGCGAGCTAGCCTTTGTTTTGCAGTCCTAAATGGAGTTGAATCACATGCAGTTTCCGTTCCTACGAGCAAGAGTTTTTTTCTGGTAAGGAAAGTCACTATTGCGCTCCCATTGCCATACTTACTGCAAATAGCACTCGTGTCTGTTCCCAGCAAGTACAGTGTATTGGACTGAAGAGGAGCTACTGTTCTTGTCAGTTTCCTAAGCAGAATTGAACTAGATATGGCCCGTGTGTAGGAAGCACAGTTCTTTTGTTCTGAGCAAGCTCACTGTTCGGACACCATAGGAAACACAGTAGAGTAGAAGAGTGCATTTTTCTCAAAAGCAGAGTGTGTTTCTTGTAAGGCCAGCTAGCGTTTGTTTCCCAGTCCTAAATGGAGTTGAAATACACATGCAGTTTGTGGTCCTACGAGCAAGAGTTGTTTTCTGGTAAGAAGAGTCACTATTGTGCTCCCTTTGCCATACACAGTGCAAATAGCCCTCGCGTCTGTTCCCAGCAAGTACAGTGTATTGGACTGAAGAGGATCTACTGTTCTTGTCAGTTTCCTAAGCAGAGTTGAACTAGATATGGCCCATGTGTGTAGGAAGCACAGTTCTTTTGTACTCAGCAAGCTCACTGTTCTGGCCCTATAGGAAACACAGTAGAGTAGAAGAGTGCTCTTTCCTCAAAAGCAGAGTGTGTTTTTTGTAAGGCGAGCTAGCGTTTGTTTCGCAGTCCTAAATGGATTTGAATCACATGCAGTTTCCGTTCCTACGAGCAATAGTTGTTTTCTGGTAAGGAAAGTCACTATTGTGCTCCCTTTGCTATACACAGTGCAAATAGCATCGCGTCTGTTCCCAGCAAGTACAGTGTATTGGACTGAAGAGGAGCTACTGTTCTTGTCAGTTTCCTAAGCAGAATTGAACTAGATATGGCCCGTTTGTGTAGGAAGCACAGTTCTTTTGTTCTGAGCAAGCTCACTGTTTGGACCCCATAGAAAACACAGTAGAGTAGAAGAGTGCTCTTTTCTCAAAAGCAGAGTGTGTTTCTTGTAAGGCGAGCTAGCGTTTGTTTCCCAGTCCTAAATGGAGTTGAATCACATGCAGTTTCTGGTCCTACAAGCAAGAGTTGTTTTCTGGTAAGAGGAGTCACTATTGCGCTCCAATTGCCATACTCAGTGCAAATAGCACTGGCGTCTGTACCCAGCATGTACAGCGTATTGGACTGAAGAGGATCTACTGTTCTTGTCAGTTTCCTAAGCAGAGTTGAACTAGATATGGCCCGTGTGTGTAGGAAGCACAGTTCATTTGTTCTGAGCAAGCTCACTGTTCGAACCCCATAGGAAACACAGTAGAGTAGAAGAGTACTCTTTTCTCAAAGCAGAGTGTGTTTCTTGTAAGGCGATCTAGCGTTTGTTTCCCAGTCCTAAATGGAGTTGAATCACATGCAGTTTCTGGTCATATGTGCAAGAGTTGTTTTCTGGTAAGAAGAGTCACTATTGTGCTCCCATTGTCACACACAGGGCAAATAGCACTGGCGTCTCTTCCCAGCATGTACAGTCTATTGGACTGAAGAGGTTCTACTGTTCTTGTCAGTTTCCTAAGCAGAATTGAACAAGATATGGCCCGTGTCTGTAGGAAGCACAGTTCTTTTGTTCTGAGCAAGCTCACATTTCGAACCCCATAGGAAACACAGTAGAGTAGAAGAGTGCATTTTTCTCAAAAGCAGAGTGTGTTTCTTGTAGGCGAGCTAGCGTTTGTTTCCCAGTCCTAAATGGAGATGAAATACACATGCAGTTTCTGGTCCTACGAGCAAGAGTTGTTTTCTGGTAAGAAGAGTCACTATTGTGCTCCCATTGTCATACACAGTGCAAATAGCCCTTGCGTCTGTTCCCAGCAAGTACAGTGTATTGGACTGAAGAGGAGCTACTGTTTTTGTCAGTTTCCTAAGCAGAGTTGAACTAGATATGGCCCGTGTGTGTAAGAAGCACAGTTCTTTTGTTCTGAGCAAGCTCACTGTTCGGACCCTATAGGAAACACAGTAGAGTAGATGAGTGCTCTTTTCTCAAAAGCCGAGTGTGTTTAGTGTAAGGCGAGCTAGCGTTTGTTTTGCAGTCCTAAATGGATTTGAATCACATGCAGTTTCTGGTCCTACGAGCAAGAGTTGTTTTCTGGTAAGAAGAGTCACTATTGTGCTCCCATTGCCATACACAGTGCAAATAGCACTCGCATCTGCTCTCAGCAAGTACAGTGTATTTGATTGAAGAGGAGCTACTGTTCTTGTCAGTTTCCTAAGCAGACTTGAACTAGACATGGCCCGTGTGTGTAGGAAGCACAGTTCATTTGTTCTGAGCAAGCTCACTGTTCGGACCCCATAGGAAACACAGTAGAGTAGATGAGTGCTCTTTTCTCAAAAGCCGAGTGTGTTTAGTGTAAGGCGAGCTAGCGTTTGTTTTGCAGTCCTAAATGGATTTGAATCACATGCAGTTTCTGGTCCTACGAGCAAGAGTTGTTTTCTGGTAAGAAGAGTCACTATTGTGCTCCCATTGCCATACACAGTGCAAATAGCACTCGCATCTGCTCTCAGCAAGTACAGTGTATTTGATTGAAGAGGAGCTACTGTTCTTGTCAGTTTCCTAAGCAGACTTGAACTAGATATGGCCCGTGTGTGTAGGAAGCACAGTTCATTTGTTCTGAGCAAGCTCACTGTTCGGACCCCATAGGAAACACAGTAGAGTAGAAGAGTACTCTTTTCTCAAAAGCAGAGTGTGTTTCTTGTAAGGCGAGCTAGCTTTTGTTTCCCAGTCGTAAATGAAGTTGAATCACATGCAGTTTCTGTTCCTATGAGTAGAGTTGTTTTTTGGTGAGAAGAGTCACTATTGCGCTCCCATTGCCATACACAGTGCAAATAGCACTTGCGTCTGTTCCAATCAAGTACAGTGTATTGGACTGAAGAGGAGATACTGTTCTTGTCAGTTTCCTGAGCAGAGTTGAACTAGATATGGCCCGTGTGTATAGGAAGCACAGTTCTTTTGTTCTGAGCAAACTAACTTTCTGGCCCTATAGGAAACACAGTAGAGTAGATGAGTGCTCTTTTCTCAAAAGCAGAGTGTGTTTCTTGTAAGGTGAGATAGCGTTTGTTTCCCAGTCCTAAATGGCGTTGAATCACATGCAGTTTCTGGACGTACAAGCAGGAGTTGTTTTCTGGTAAGGAAAGTCACAATTGCGCTCCCATTGTCATACACAGGGCAAATAGCCCTGGCGTCTCTTCCCAGCATGTACAGTGTATTGGACTGAAGAGGATCTACTGTTCTTGTCAGTTTCCTAAGCACAATTGAACTAGATACGGCCATGTGTGTAGGAAGCACAGTTCTTTTGTTCTGAGCAAGCTCACTGTTCTAGCCCTATATGAAACACAGTAGAGTAGAAGAGTGCTCTTTTCTCAAAAGCAGAGTGTGTTTCTTGTAAGGCAAGATAGCGTTTGCTTCCCAGACCTAAATGGAGTTGAATCACATGCAGTTTCTGGTCCTACAAGCAAGAATTGTTTTCTTGTAAGAAGAGTCACTATTGTGCTCCCATTGTCATACACAGTGCAAATAGCCCTTGCGTCTGTTCCCAGCAAGTACAGTGTATTGGACTGAAGAGGAGCTACTGTTTTTGTCAGTTTCCTAAGCAGAGTTGAACTAGATATGACCTGTGTGTGTAGGAAGCACAATTCTTTTGTTCTGAGCAAGCTCACTGTTTGGACCCCATTGGAAACACAGTAGAGTAGATGTGTGCCTTATTCTCAAAAGCAGAGCGTGTTTCTTGTAAGGCGAGCTAGTGTTTCTTTCCCAGTCCTAAGTGGATTGAATAAAATGCAGTTTCTGGTCCTAGCAGCAAGAGTTGTTTTCTGGTAAGAAGTGTCACTATTGTGCTCCCATTGTCAGACACAGGGCAAATAGCACTGGCGTCTCTTCCCAGCATGTACAGTCTATTGGACTGAAGAGGTTCTACTGTTCTTTTCAGTTTCCTAAGCAGAATTGAACAAGATATGGCCCGTGTGTGTAGGAAGCACAGTTCTTTTGTTCTGAGCAAGCTCACATTTTGAACCCCATAGGAAACACAGTAGAGTAGAAGAGTGCATTTTTCTCAAAAGCATAGTGTATTTCTTGTAAGGCGAGCTAGCGTTTGTTTCCCAGTCTTAAATGGAGATAAAATACACATGCAGTTTCTGGTCCTACGAGCAAGAGTTGTTTTCTGGTAAGAAGAGTCACTATTGCGCTCCCTTTGCCATACACAGTGCAAATAGCCCTCGCGTCTGTTCCCAGCATGTACAGTGTATTGGACTGAAGAGGAGCTACTGTTCTTGTCAGTTTCCTATGCAGAGTTGAACTAGATATGGCCCGTGTGTGTAGGAAGCACAGTTCTTTTGTTCTCAGCAAGCTCACTGTTCGGACCCTATAGAAAACACAGTAGAGTAGAAGAGTGCTCTTTTCTCAAAAACAGAGTGTGTTTCTTGTAAGGCGAGCTAGCGTTTGTTTCCCAGTCCTAAATGGAGTTGAAATTCACATGCAGTTTCTGGTCCTACGAGCAAGAGTTTTTTTCTGGTTAGAAGAGTCACTATTGCGCTCCCTTTGCCATACACAATGCAAAAAGCCCTCGCGTCTGTTCCCAGCAGGTACAGTGTATTGGACTGAAGAGGAGCTACTGTTCTTGCCAGTTTCCTAAGCAGAGTTGAACTAGATATGGCCCATGTGTGTAGGAAGCTCAGTTCTTTTGTACTCAGCAAGCTCACTGATCTGGCCCTATAGGAAACACAGTAGAGTAGAAGAGTGCTCTTTCCTCAAAAACAGAGTTTGTTTTTTGTAAGGCGAGCTAGCTTTTGTTTCGCAGTCCTAAATGGAGTTGAATCACATGCAGTTTCCATTCCTACAAGCAAGAGTTTTTTTCTGGTAAGGAAAGTCACTATTGCGCTCCCATTGCCATACTCAGTGCAAATAGCACTCGCGTCTGTTCCCAGCAAGTACAGTGTATTGGACTGAAGAGGAGCTACTGTTCTTGTCAGTTTCCTAAGCAGAATTGAACTAGATATGGCCCGTGTGTAGGAAGCACAGTTCTTTTGTTCTGAGCAAGCTCACTGTTCGGACCCCATTAGGAAACACAGTAGAGTAGAAGAGTGCATTTTTCTCAAAAGCAGAGTGTGTTTCTTGTAAGGCGAGCTAGCGTTTGTTTCCCAGTCCTAAATGGAGTTGAATCACATGCAGTTTCTGGTCCTACGAGCAAGAGTTGTTTTCTGGTAAGAAGAGTCACTATTGCGCTCCCATTGTCACACACAGGGCAAATAGCACTGGCGTCTCTTCCCAGCATGTACAGTCTATTGGACTGAAGAGGTTCTACTGTTCTTGTCAGTTTCCTAAGCAGAATTGAACAAGATATGGCCCGTGTGTGTAAGAAGCACAGTTCTTTTGTTCTGAGCAAGCTCACATTTCGAACCCCATAGGAATCACAGTAGAGTAGAAGAGTGCATTTATCTCAAAAGCAGAGTGTGTTTCTTGTAAGGCGAGCTAGCGTTTGTTTCCCAGTCCTAAATGGAGATGAAATACACATGCAGTTTCTGGTCCTACGAGCAAGAGTTGTTTTCTGGTAAGAAGAGTCACTATTGTGCTCCCATTGCCATACACAGTGCAAATAGCACTTGCGTCTGTTCCAATCAAGTACAGTGTATTGGACTGAAGAGGATCTACTGTTCTTGTCAGTTTCCTGAGCAGAGTTAAACTAGATATGGCCCGTGTGTATAGGAAGCACAGTTCTTTTGTTCTATAGCAAACTAACTTTCTGGCCCTATAGGAAACACAGTAGAGTAGAAGAGTGCTCTTTCCCCAAAGCAGAGTGTGTTTCTTGTAAGGCGAGCTAGCGTTTGTTTCCCAGTCCTAAGTGGATTGAATCAAATGCAGTTTCTGGTCCTACGAGCAAGAGTTGTTTTCTTGTAAGAGGAGTCACTATTGTGCTCGCATTGTCATATACAGGGCAAATAGCACTTGCGTCTTTTCCCAGCATGTACAGTGTATTGGACTGAAGAGGATCTACTGTTCTTGTCAGTTTCCTATGCAGAGTTGAACTAGATATAGCCCGTGTTGTGTAGGAAGCACAGTTTCTTTTGTTCTGAGCAAGCTCACTGTTCTGGCCCTATAGGAAACACAGTAGAGGAGCAGAGTGCTCTTTTCTCAAAAGCAGAGTGTGTTTCTTGTAAGGCGAGCTAGTGTTTGTTTCCAAGTATTAATGGAGTTGAATCACATGCAGTTTCTGTTCCTAGGAGCAAGAGATGTTTTCTGGTAAGAAGAGTCACTATTGTGCTCCCATTGTCATACACAGGGCAAATAGCACTGGCTTCTTTTCCCAGCATGTACAGTGTATTGCACTGAAGAGGATCTACTGTTCTTGTCAGTTTCCTAAGCAGAATTGAACTAGATATGGCCCGTGTGTGTAGGAAGCACAGTTCTTTTGTTCTCAGCAAGCTCACTGTTCGGACCCCATAAAAAACACAGTAGAGTAGAATAGTGCTCTTTTCTCAAAAGCAGAGTGTATTTCTTGTAAGGCGAGCTAGCGTTTGTTTCCCAGTCCTAAATGGAGTTGAATCACATGCAGTTTCTGGTCCTACGAGCAAGAGTTGTTTTCTGGTAAGAAGAGTCACTATTGTGCTCCCATTGTCATACACAGTGCAAATAGCCCTCGCGTCTGTTCCCAGCAAGTACAGTGTATTGGACTGAAGAGGAGCTACTGTTTTTGTCAGTTTTTTAAGCAGAGTAGAACTAGGTATGACCTGTGTGTGTAGGAAGCACAGTTCTTTTGTTGTGAGCAAGCTCACTGTTTGGACCCCATAAGAAACACAGTAGAGTAGATGTGTGCCCTATTCTCAAAAGCAGAGCGTGTTTCTTGTAAGGTGAGCTAGCGTCTGTTTCCCAGTCCTAAGTGGATTGAATGAAGTGCAGTTTCTGGTCCTATGAGCAAGAGTTGTTTTCTTGTAAGAAGAGTCACTATTGTGCTCCCATTGCCTTACACACTGCAAAAAGCACTCGTGTATGTTCCCAGCAAGTACAGTGTATTGGACTGAAGAGGAGCTACTGTTCTCATCAGTTTCCTAAGCAGAGTTGAACTAGATATGGCCCGTGTGTGTAAGAAGCAGAGTTCTTTTGTTCTGAGCAAGCTCACTGTTCGGACCCCATAGGAAACACAGTAGAGTAGATGAGTGCTCTTTTCTCAAAAGCAGAGTGTGTTTCTTGTAAGGCGAGATAGCGTTTGTTAACCAGTCCTAAATGGAGTTGAATCACATGCAGTTTCTGGTCCTAAGAGCAAGAGTTTTTTTCTGGTAAGAAGAGTCACTATTGAGCTCCCATTGCCATACACAGTGCAAATAGCACTCGCGTGTACTCTCAGCAAGTAGAGTGTATTTGATTGAAGAGGAGCTACTGTTCTTGTCAGTTTCCTAAGCAGAATTGAACTAGATATGGCCCGTGTGTGTAGGAAGCACAGTTCTTTTGTTCTGAGCAAGCTCACTGTTTGGACCCCATAGGAAACACAGTAGAATAGAAGAGTGCTCTTTTCTCAAAAGCAGAGTGTGTTTCTTGTAAGGCGAGCTAGCGTTTGTTTCCCAGTCCTACATGGAGTTGAATCACATGCAGTTTCTGGTCCTAAGAGCAAGGGATGTTTTCTGGTAGGAAGAGTCACTATTGCGCTCCCATTGCCATACACAGTGCAAATAGCACTGGCGTCTGTACACAGCATGTACAGTGTATTGGAATGAAGAGGATCTACTGTTCTTGTCAGTTTCCTAAGCAGAATTGAACTAGATATGACCCGTGTGTGTAGGAAGCACAGTTCTTTTGTTCTGAGCAAGCTCACTGTTCTGGCCCTATAGGAAACACAGTAGAGTAGAAGAGTGCTCTTTTCTCAAAAGCAGAGTGTGTTTCTTGTAAGGCGAGCTAGCTTTTGTTTCCCATTCGTAAATGAAGTTGAATCACATGCAGTTTCTGGTCCTACGAGCAAGAGTTGTTTTCTGGTAAGAAGAGTCACTATTGTGCTCCCATTGTCATACACAGTGCAAATAGCCCTCGCGTCTGTTCCCAGCAAGTACAGTGTATTGGACTGAAGAGGAGCTACTGTTTTTGTCAGTTTCCTAAGCAGAGTTGAACTAGGTATGACCTGTGTGTGTAGGAAGCACAGTTCTTTTGTTCTGAGCAAGCTCACTGTTTGGACCCCATAAGAAACACAGTAGAGTAGATGTGTGCCCTATTCTCAAAAGCAGAGCATGTTTCTTGTAAGGTGAGCCTGCGTCTGTTTCCCAGTCCTAAGTGGATTGAATGAAATGCAGTTTCTGGTCCTATGAGCAAGAGTTGTTTTCTTGTAAGAAGAGTCACTATTGTGCTCCCATTGCCTTACACACTGCAAAAAGCACTCGTGTATGTTCCCAGCAAGTACAGTGTATTGGACTGAAGAGGAAATACTGTTCTTGTCAGTTTCCTGAGCAGAGTTGAACTAGATATGGCCCGTGTGTATAGGAAGCACAGTTCTTTTGTTCTGAGCAAACTAACTTTCTGGCCCTATAGGAAACACAGTAGAGTAGATGAGTGCTCTTTTCTCAAAAGCAGAGTGTGTTTCTTGTAAGGCGAGCTAGCGTTTGTTAACCAGTCCTAAATGGAGTTGAATCACATGCAGTTTCTGGGCATACGAGCAAGAGTTGTTTTCTGGTAAGGAAAGTCACAATTGCGCTCCCTTTGTCATACACAGGGCAAATGGCACTGGCGTCTGTTCCCAGCATGTACAGTGTATTGGACTGAAGAGGATCTACTGTTCTTGTCAGTTTCCTACGCACAATTGAACTAGATACGGCCATGTGTGTAGGAAGCACAGTTCTTTTGTTCTGAGCAAGCTCACTGTTCTGGCCCTATAGGAAACACAGAAGAGTAGAAGAGTGCTCTTTTCTCAAAGCAGAGTGTTTTTCTTGTAAGGCGAGCTAGTGTTTGTTTCCCAGTCCTAAATGGAGTTGAATCACATGCAGTTTCTGGTCCTATGAGCAAGAGTTTTTTCTGGTAATAAGAGTCACTATTGCGCTCCCATTGTCATACTCAGGGCAAATAGCACTGGCCTCTGTTCCCAGCATGTACAGTGTATTGGACTGAAGAGGATCTACTGTTCTTTTCAGGTTCCTAAGCAGAGTTGAACTAGATATGGCCCATGTGTGTAGGAAGCACAGTTCTTTTGTACTCAGCAAGCTCACTGTTCTGGCCCTATAGGAAACACAGTAGAGTAGAAGCGTGCTCTTTCCTCAAAAGCAGAGTGTGTTTCTTGTAAGGCGAGCTAGAGTTTGTTTCCCAGTCCTAAATGGAGTTGAATCACATTCAGTTTCTGGTCCTAAGAGCAAGAGTTGTTTTCTGGTAAGAAGAGTCACTATTGCGTTCCCATTGCCATACACAGTGCAAATAGCACTCGCGTCTGCTCTCAGCAAGTACAGTGTATTTGATTGAAGAGGAGCTACTGTTCTTGTCAGTTTCCTAAGCAGACTTGAACTAGATATGGCCCGTGTGTGTATAAGCACAGTTCATTTGTTCTGAGCAAGCTCACTGTTCGGACCCCATAGGAAACACAGTAGAGTAGAAGAGTACTCTTTTCTCAAAAGCAGAGTGTGTTTCTTGTAAGGCGAGCTAGCTTTTTTTTCCCAGTCGTAAATGAAGTTGAATCACATGCAGTTTCTGTTCCTACGAGTAGAGTTGTTTTTTGGTAAGAAGAGTCACTATTGCGCTCCCATTGCCATACACAGTGCAAATAGCACTTGTGTATCTTCCAATAAGTACAGTGTATTGGACTGAAGAGGAGATACTCTTCTTGTCAGTTTCCTGAGCAGAGTTGAACTAGATATGGCCCGTGTGTGTAGGAAGCACAGTTCTTTTGTTCTGAGCAAGCTCACTGTTCAGACCCCATAGGAAAAAAAGTAGAGTAGAAGAGTGCTCTTTTCTCAAAAGCAGAGTGTGTTTCTTGTAATGCGAGCTAGAGTTTGTTTCCCAGTCCTAAATGGAGTTTAGTCACATGCAGTTTCTAGTCCTACGAGCAAGAGTTGTTTTCTGGTAAGAAGAGTAACTATTGCGCTCCCATTGTCACACACAGGGCAAATAGCACTGGCGTCTCTTCCCAGCATGTACAGTCTATTGGACTGAAGAGGTTCTACTGTTCTTGTCAGTTTCCTAAGCAGAATTGAACAAGATATGGCCCGTGTGTATAGGAAGCACAGATCTTTTGTTCTGAGCAAGCTCACATTTCGAACCCCATAGGAAGCACAGTAGAGTAGAAGAGTGCATTTTTCTCAAAAGAAGAGTGTGTTTCTTGTAAGGCGAGCTAGAGTTTGTTTCCCAGTCCTAAATGGAGTTGAATCACATGCAGTTTCTGGTCCTACGAGCAAGAGTTGTTTTCTGGTAAGAAGAGTCACTATTGCGCTCCGTTTCCATACAGAGTGCAAAGAGCCCTCTCGTCTGTTCCCAGCAAGTACAGTGTATTGGACTGAAGAGGAGCTACTGTTCTTGTCAGTTTCCTAAGCAGAGTTGAACTAGATACGGCCCGTGTGTGTAGGAAGCACAGTTCTTTTGTTCTCAGCAAGCTCACTGTTCGGACCCCATAGAAAACACAGTAGAGTAGAAGAGTGCTCTTTTCTCAAAAGCAGAGTGTGTTTCTTGTAAGGCGAGCTAGCGTTTGTTTCCCAGTCCTAAATGGATTTGAAATACCCATGCAGTTTCTGGTCCTATGAGCAAGAGCTGTTTTCTGGTTAGAAGAGTCACTATTGCGCTACCATTGCCATACACAGTGCAAATAGCACTCGCGTCTGTTCCCAGCAAGTACAGTGTATTGGACTGAAGAGCAGCTACTATTCTTGTCAGTTTCCTAAGCAGAGTTGAACTAGATATGGCCCATGTGTGTAGGAAGCACAGTTCTTTTGTACTCAGCAAGCTCACTGTTCTGGCCATACAGGAAACACAATAGAGTAGAAGAGTGCTATTTCTTCAAAAACAGAGTGTGTTTTTTGTAAGGCGAGCTAGAGTTTGTTTCGCAGTCCTAAATGGAGTTGAATCACATGCAGTTTCTGTTCCTACTAGCAAGAGTTGTTTCCTGGTAAGGAAAGTCACTATTGCGCTCCCATTGCCATACACAGTGCAAATAGCACTCGCGTCTGTTCCCAGCAAGTACAGTGTATTGGACTGAAGAGCAGCTACTGTTCTTGTCAGTTTCCTAAGCAGAATTGAACTAGATATGGCCCGTGTGTGTAGGAAGCACAGTTCTTTTGTTCTGAGCAAGCTCACTGTTTGGACCCCATAGGAAACACAGTAGAGTAGAAGAGTGCTCTTTTCTCAAAAGCAGAGTGCGTTTCTTGTAAGGCGAGCTAGCGTTTGTTTCCTAGTCCTAAATGGAGTTGAATCACATGCAGTTTCTGGTCCTATGAGCAAGAGTTGTTTTCTGGTAAGAAGAGTCACTATTGCGCTCCCATTGCCATACACTGTGCAAATAACACTGGCGTCTGTACCCAGCATGTACAGTGTATTGGACTGAAGAGGATCTACTGTTCCTGCCAGTTTCCTAAGCAGAATTGAACTAGATATGGCCCGTGTGTGTAGGAAGCACAGTTCTTTTGTTCTGAGCAAGCTCACTGTTTGGACCCCATAGGAAACACAGTAGAGTAGAAGAGTGCTCTTTTCTCTAAAGCAAAGTGTGTTTCTTTTAAGGCGAGCTAGCGTTTGTTTCCCAGTCCTAAATGGAGTTGTATCTCATGCAGTTTCTGATCATACGAGCAAGAGTTGTTTTCTGGTAAGAAGAGTCACTATTGCGCTCCCATTGTCACACACAGGGCAAATAGCACTGGCGTCTGTTCCAAGCATGTACAGTGTATTGGACTGAAGAGGTTATACTGTTCTTGTCAGTTTCTTAAGCAGAATTGAACAATATATGGCCCGTGAGTTTAGGAAGCACAGTTCTTTTGTTATGAGCAAGCTCACTGTTCCAACCCCATAGGAAACAGTAGAGAGAAGAGTGCTCTTTTCTCAAAAGCAGAGTGTGTTTCTTGTAAGGCGAGCTTCCATTTGTTTCCCAGTCCTAAATGGAGTTGAAATACACATGCAGTTTCTGGTCCTACGAGCAAGAGTTGTTTTCTGGTTAGAGTGTCACTTTTGTGCTCCCTTTGCCATACACAATGCAAATAGCCCTCGCGATGTTCCCAGCAAGTACAGCCTATTGGAATGAAGAGGAGCTACTCTTCTTGTCAGTTTCCTAAGCAGAGTTGAACTAGATATGGCCCGTGTGTGTAGGAAGCAAAGTTCTTTTGTTCTCAGCAAGCTCACTGTTCGGACCCCATAAGAAACACATTAGAGTAGATGTGTGCTCTATTCTCAAAAGCAGAGCCTGTTTTTTATAAGGTGAGCTAGCGTTTGTTTCCCAGTCCTAAGTGGATTGAATGAAATGCAGTTTCTGGTCCTACGAGCAAGAGTTGTTTTCTTGTAAGAAGAGTCACTATTGTGCTCCCATTGCCATACACAGTGCAAATAGCACTCGTGTCTGTTCCAATCAAGTACAGTGTATTGGACTGAAGAGGAGATACTGTTCTTGTCAGTTTCCTGAGCAGAGTTGAACTAGATATGGCCCGTGTGTATAGGAAGCACAGTTCTTTTGTTCTGAGCAAACTAACTTTCTGGCCCTATAGGAAACACAGTAGAGTAGATGAGTGCTCTTTTCTCAAAAGCAGAGTGTGTTTCTTGTAAGGTGAGATAGCGTTTGTTTCCCAGTCCTAAATGCCGTTGAATCACATGCAGTTTCTGGACGTACAAGCAGGAGTTGTTTTCTGGTAAGGAAAGTCACAATTGCGCTCCCATTGTCATACACAGGGCAAATAGCCCTAGCGTCTCTTCCCAGCATGTACAGTGTATTGGACTGAAGAGGATCTACTGTTCTTGTCAGTTTCCTAAGCACAATTGAACTAGATACGGCCATGTGTGTAGGAAGCACAGTTCTTTTGTTCTGAGCAAGCTCACTGTTCTAGCCCTATATGAAACACAGTAGAGTAGAAGAGTGCTCTTTTCTCAAAAGCAGAGTGTGTTTCTTGTAAGGCAAGATAGCGTTTGCTTCCCAGACCTAAATGGAGTTGAATCACATGCAGTTTCTGGTCCTACAAGCAAGAATTGTTTTCTTGTAAGAAGAGTCACTATTGTGCTCCCATTGTCATACACAGTGCAAATAGCCCTTGCGTCTGTTCCCAGCAAGTACAGTGTATTGGACTGAAGAGGAGCTACTGTTTTTGTCAGTTTCCTAAGCAGAGTTGAACTAGATATGACCTGTGTGTGTAGGAAGCACAATTCTTTTGTTCTGAGCAAGCTCACTGTTTGGACCCCATTGGAAACACAGTAGAGTAGATGTGTGCCTTATTCTCAAAAGCAGAGCGTGTTTCTTGTAAGGCGAGCTAGTGTTTCTTTCCCAGTCCTAAGTGGATTGAATAAAATGCAGTTTCTGGTCCTAGCAGCAAGAGTTGTTTTCTGGTAAGAAGTGTCACTATTGTGCTCCCATTGTCAGACACAGGGCAAATAGCACTGGCGTCTCTTCCCAGCATGTACAGTCTATTGGACTGAAGAGGTTCTACTGTTCTTTTCAGTTTCCTAAGCAGAATTGAACAAGATATGGCCCGTGTGTGTAGGAAGCACAGTTCTTTTGTTCTGAGCAAGCTCACATTTTGAACCCCATAGGAAACACAGTAGAGTAGAAGAGTGCATTTTTCTCAAAAGCATAGTGTATTTCTTGTAAGGCGAGCTAGCGTTTGTTTCCCAGTCTTAAATGGAGATAAAATACACATGCAGTTTCTGGTCCTACGAGCAAGAGTTGTTTTCTGGTAAGAAGAGTCACTATTGCGCTCCCTTTGCCATACACAGTGCAAATAGCCCTCGTGTCTGTTCCCAGCATGTACAGTGTATTGGACTGAAGAGGAGCTACTGTTCTTGTCAGTTTCCTATGCAGAGTTGAACTAGATATGGCCCGTGTGTGTAGGAAGCACAGTTCTTTTGTTCTCAGCAAGCTCACTGTTCGGACCCTATAGAAAACACAGTAGAGTAGAAGAGTGCTCTTTTCTCAAAAACAGAGTGTGTTTCTTGTAAGGCGAGATAGCTTTTGTTTCCCAGGCCTAAATGGAGTTGAAATACACATGCAGTTTCTGGTCCTACGAGCAAGAGTTTTTTTCTGGTTAGAAGAGTCACTATTGCGCTCCCTTTGCCATACACAATGCAAAAAGCCCTCGCGTCTGTTCCCAGCAGGTACAGTGTATTGGACTGAAGAGGAGCTACTGTTCTTGCCAGTTTCCTAAGCAGAGTTGAACTAGATATGGCCCATGTGTGTAGGAAGCTCAGTTCTTTTGTACTCAGCAAGCTCACTGATCTGGACCTATAGGAAACACAGTAGAGTAGAAGAGTGCTCTTTCCTCAAAAACAGAGTTTGTTTTTTGTAAGGCGAGCTAGCTTTTGTTTTGCAGTCCTAAATGGAGTTGAATCACATGCAGTTTCCATTCCTACAAGCAAGAGTTTTTTTCTGGTAAGGAAAGTCACTATTGCGCTCCCATTGCCATACTCAGTGCAAATAGCACTCGCGTCTGTTCCCAGGAAGTACAGTGTATTGGACTGAAGAGGAGCTACTGTTCTTGTCAGTTTCCTAAGCAGAATTGAACTAGATATGGCATGTGTGTAGGAAGCACAGTTCTTTTGTTCTGAGCAAGCTCACTGTTCGGACCCCATAGGAAACACAGTAGAGTAGAAGAGTGCATTTTTCTCAAAAGCAGAGTGTGTTTCTTGTAAGGCGAGCTAGCATTTGTTTCCCAGTCCTAAATGGAGTTGAATCACATGCAGTTTCTGGTCCTACGAGCAAGAGTTGTTTTCTGGTAAGAAGAGTCACTATTGTGCTCCCATTGTCACACACAGGGCAAATAGCACTGGCGTCTCTTCCCAGCATGTACAGTCTATTGGATTGAAGAGGTTCTACTGTTCTTGTCAGTTTCCTAAGCAGAATTGAACAAGATATGGCCGTGTGTGTAGGAAGCACAGTTCTTTTGTTCTGAGCAAGCTCACATTTCGAACCCCATAGGAATCACAGTAGAGTAGAAGAGTGCATTTATCTCAAAAGCAGAGTGTGTTTCTTGTAAGGCGAGCTAGCGTTTGTTTCCCAGTCCTAAATGGAGATGAAATACACATGCAGTTTCTGGTCCTACGAGCAAGAGTTGTTTTCTGGTAAGAAGAGTCACTATTGTGCTCCCATTGCCATACACAGTGCAAATAGCACTTGCGTCTGTTCCAATCAAGTACAGTGTATTGGACTGAAGAGGATCTACTGTTCTTGTCAGTTTCCTGAGCAGAGTTAAACTAGATATGGCCCGTGTGTATAGGAAGCACAGTTCTTTTGTTCTAAGCAAACTAACTTTCTGGCCCTATAGGAAACACAGTAGAGTAGAAGAGTGCTCTTTCCCCAAAGCAGAGTGTGTTTCTTGTAAGGCGAGCTAGCGTTTGTTTCCCAGTCCTAAGTGGATTGAATCAAATGCAGTTTCTGGTCCTACGAGCAAGAGTTGTTTTCTTGTAAGAGGAGTCACTATTGTGCTCGCATTGTCATATACAGGGCAAATAGCACTTGCGTCTTTTCCCAGCATGTACAGTGTATTGGACTGAAGAGGATCTACTGTTCTTGTCAGTTTCCTATGCAGAGTTGAACTAGATATAGCCCGTGTGTGTAGGAAGCACAGTTCTTTTGTTCTGAGCAAGCTCACTGTTCTGGCCCTATAGGAAACACAGTAGAGGAGCAGAGTGCTCTTTTCTCAAAAGCAGAGTGTGTTTCTTGTAAGGCGAGCTAGTGTTTGTTTCCAAGTATTAATGGAGTTGAATCACATGCAGTTTCTGTTCCTAGGAGCAAGAGATGTTTTCTGGTAAGAAGAGTCACTATTGTGCTCCCATTGTCATACACAGGGCAAATAGCACTGGCTTCTTTTCCCAGCATGTACAGTGTATTGCACTGAAGAGGATCTACTGTTCTTGTCAGTTTCCTAAGCAGAATTGAACTAGATATGGCCCGTGTGTGTAGGAAGCACAGTTCTTTTGTTCTCAGCAAGCTCACTGTTCGGACCCCATAAAAAACACAGTAGAGTAGAATAGTGCTCTTTTCTCAAAAGCAGAGTGTATTTCTTGTAAGGCGAGCTAGCGTTTGTTTCCCAGTCCTAAATGGAGTTGAATCACATGCAGTTTCTGGTCCTACGAGCAAGAGTTGTTTTCTGGTAAGAAGAGTCACTATTGTGCTCCCATTGTCATACACAGTGCAAATAGCCCTCGCGTCTGTTCCCAGCAAGTACAGTGTATTGGACTGAAGAGGAGCTACTGTTTTTGTCAGTTTTTTAAGCAGAGTTGAACTAGGTATGACCTGTGTGTGTAGGAAGCACAGTTCTTTTGTTGTGAGCAAGCTCACTGTTTGGACCCCATAAGAAACACAGTAGAGTAGATGTGTGCCCTATTCTCAAAAGCAGAGCGTGTTTCTTGTAAGGTGAGCTAGCGTCTGTTTCCCAGTCCTAAGTGGATTGAATGAAGTGCAGTTTCTGGTCCTATGAGCAAGAGTTGTTTTCTTGTAAGAAGAGTCACTATTGTGCTCCCATTGCCTTACACACTGCAAAAAGCACTCGTGTATGTTCCCAGCAAGTACAGTGTATTGGACTGAAGAGGAGCTACTGTTCTCATCAGTTTCCTAAGCAGAGTTGAACTAGATATGGCCCGTGTGTGTAAGAAGCAGAGTTCTTTTGTTCTGAGCAAGCTCACTGTTCGGACCCCATAGGAAACACAGTAGAGTAGATGAGTGCTCTTTTCTCAAAAGCAGAGTGTGTTTCTTGTAAGGCGAGATAGCGTTTGTTAACCAGTCCTAAATGGAGTTGAATCACATGCAGTTTCTGGTCCTAAGAGCAAGAGTTTTTTTCTGGTAAGAAGAGTCACTATTGAGCTCCCATTGCCATACACAGTGCAAATAGCACTCGCGTGTACTCTCAGCAAGTAGAGTGTATTTGATTGAAGAGGAGCTACTGTTCTTGTCAGTTTCCTAAGCAGAATTGAACTAGATATGGCCCGTGTGTGTAGGAAGCACAGTTCTTTTGTTCTGAGCAAGCTCACTGTTTGGACCCCATAGGAAACACAGTAGAATAGAAGAGTGCTCTTTTCTCAAAAGCAGAGTGTGTTTCTTGTAAGGCGAGCTAGCGTTTGTTTCCCAGTCCTACATGGAGTTGAATCACATGCAGTTTCTGGTCCTAAGAGCAAGGGATGTTTTCTGGTAGGAAGAGTCACTATTGCGCTCCCATTGCCATACACAGTGCAAATAGCACTGGCGTCTGTACACAGCATGTACAGTGTATTGGAATGAAGAGGATCTACTGTTCTTGTCAGTTTCCTAAGCAGAATTGAACTAGATATGACCCGTGTGTGTAGGAAGCACAGTTCTTTTGTTCTGAGCAAGCTCACTGTTCTGGCCCTATAGGAAACACAGTAGAGTAGAAGAGTGCTCTTTTCTCAAAAGCAGAGTGTGTTTCTTGTAAGGCGAGCTAGCTTTTGTTTCCCAGTCGTAAATGAAGTTGAATCACATGCAGTTTCTGGTCCTACGAGCAAGAGTTGTTTTCTGGTAAGAAGAGTCACTATTGTGCTCCCATTGTCATACACAGTGCAAATAGCCCTCGCGTCTGTTCCCAGCAAGTACAGTGTATTGGACTGAAGAGGAGCTACTGTTTTTGTCAGTTTCCTAAGCAGAGTTGAACTAGGTATGACCTGTGTGTGTAGGAAGCACAGTTCTTTTGTTCTGAGCAAGCTCACTGTTTGGACCCCATAAGAAACACAGTAGAGTAGATGTGTGCCCTATTCTCAAAAGCAGAGCATGTTTCTTGTAAGGTGAGCCTGCGTCTGTTTCCCAGTCCTAAGTGGATTGAATGAAATGTAGTTTCTGGTCCTATGAGCAAGAGTTGTTTTCTTGTAAGAAGAGTCACTATTGTGCTCCCATTGCCTTACACACTGCAAAAAGCACTCGTGTATGTTCCCAGCAAGTACAGTGTATTGGACTGAAGAGGAAATACTGTTCTTGTCAGTTTCCTGAGCAGAGTTGAACTAGATATGGCCCGTGTGTATAGGAAGCACAGTTCTTTTGTTCTGAGCAAACTAACTTTCTGGCCCTATAGGAAACACAGTAGAGTAGATGAGTGCTCTTTTCTCAAAGCAGAGTGTGTTTCTTGTAAGGCGAGCTAGCGTTTGTTAACCAGTCCTAAATGGAGTTGAATCACATGCAGTTTCTGGGCATACGAGCAAGAGTTGTTTTCTGGTAAGGAAAGTCACAATTGCGCTCCCTTTGTCATACACAGGGCAAATGGCACTGGCGTCTGTTCCCAGCATGTACAGTGTATTGGACTGAAGAGGATCTACTGTTCTTGTCAGTTTCCTACGCACAATTGAACTAGATACGGCCATGTGTGTAGGAAGCACAGTTCTTTTGTTCTGAGCAAGCTCACTGTTCTGGCCCTATAGGAAACACAGAAGAGTAGAAGAGTGCTCTTTTCTCAAAGCAGAGTGTTTTTCTTGTAAGGCGAGCTAGTGTTTGTTTCCCAGTCCTAAATGGAGTTGAATCACATGCAGTTTCTGGTCCTATGAGCAAGAGTTTTTTCTGGTAATAAGAGTCACTATTGCGCTCCCATTGTCATACTCAGGGCAAATAGCACTGGCCTCTGTTCCCAGCATGTACAGTGTATTGGACTGAAGAGGATCTACTGTTCTTTTCAGGTTCCTAAGCAGAGTTGAACTAGATATGGCCCATGTGTGTAGGAAGCACAGTTCTTTTGTACTCAGCAAGCTCACTGTTCTGGCCCTATAGGAAACACAGTAGAGTAGAAGCGTGCTCTTTCCTCAAAAGCAGAGTGTGTTTCTTGTAAGGCGAGCTAGAGTTTGTTTCCCAGTCCTAAATGGAGTTGAATCACATGCAGTTTCTGGTCCTAAGAGCAAGAGTTGTTTTCTGGTAAGAAGAGTCACTATTGCGCTCCCATTGCCATACACAGTGCAAATAGCACTCGCGTCTGCTCTCAGCAAGTACAGTGTATTTGATTGAAGAGGAGCTACTGTTCTTGTCAGTTTCCTAAGCAGACTTGAACT